>NC_084821.1:61280046-61385507 GCF_958449725.1 Rosa rugosa | reverse complement strand
CCGTTTCCCGGATCGATATGGGATACGACGACAATTTCGCGTTTCCGTGCATCATAGCCCATCACTTTGTGTAATGGTTCCACGCCCTCATCTGATTTTTCTTCCCACTCAAAAGACTCATTCAGAAACCTAAGTAAAGCCTCAACATTGCTCATTTTTCGCATCCTCCACTCAATGTTTTCCAGGGTGAGGCATAACATCATCTTGATCAAACCAGAAGTCAGGGTGGTACCAATAATAGTGATGAGAAGTCTTATTGATTCCAGTGTGCTACTGCCGATATACGCTTCACCACGTATATTGCTTTCTTCAGTACCCCTTTTTAGCAAGGACATAAAGCTGCTATCTTGTCCAATCGGCTGCTCACATTCAGCTAGAGACAAACATCGACAAAACACCCACAAACTACTAACATGGATCTTTTCAATATAAAGTCCTATGATGCACGGAAATGCGAAATTGCCAGCGTATCTCGTATCGATCCGGGAAACGGGTACGAAACGGCTCGGAAACGCCCGGAAACGCGTATCCTGATTTGGAAACGATTTGGATACATCTGTATCCTATGCGGAAACGTCAGAATGTAAATAAATCGGAAACGTGGGGGTAATACTGACTTTTTACTCTGCAAAAATTGAAAAAAATAAAAATAAAACAAAAGACCTAGATTGAGAGAGAGAGAGAGACGCGACATCTCAGCCGCTTCATCGTTTCTCTTCTGCAAAAGACGCGACGAAACACCTCCTTCATCGTTTCTCTTCTGCAAAAACGAGACCCAGATCGAGCGTTTCTCTTCTGGCTTCGTCGTTCGGTCGTTCCTCTTCTGCTCTTCTTTGCAAGTTGGAATTTTTCTGCTCAAGACTTCTCCAGTTCTCCTCTTCTTCGATTCGCTTGGACCTTGGAGCTTGGAGATTGAATTTCTAGCCGCTTCAGGTACGTTTGTTCTGCTCTTCTTCTCATATTTGTTCTTCAATTTGTTGTGTGTATAGCAGCAACTATGGGCTGCTCTTCTTCAATTTGATGTGTGTATAGCAGCAACTATGGGCTAGCTAGTTCTTATGTTATTTTGTTATTTTGTTGTTTTGTTATTCTGTTGTGTCTCTTAACTTGTAGTTGTAGTGCAGAATAATGCAGCGGCAATGCGTCAAACACCATTATTGAATTTGAATCCACTAGCTACTTTCAGTGATTAAGATAATTAAGAAAAACAAGAGCAAAAAACAGCAAGAGCAAAATTAAGATAATTCCACTACTTTCAGTGATGTTAATTATGATTGTGGCCAATATTTTTCAGGAACCATGAGCAGCGGAGAAACACCTCCTATTAGTTCTAGTGCCGGGTTTGTTAACGTCGGTGCTAGTAGTGGATCTGCTGATACTGAAAATGAGACCGTTGATGATAAAGCACCATTGTGGAAATTTGTGAAGAAGATTCAAAAAATGGCAGGTGGAGGAAGTTGGAGGTGGCAGTGCAATTTTTGCAAATTGCACTACAACGGGTCTTATACTAGAGTTCGTGGTCATTTGTTGAAAGAAGGAACAGCGGGGGTGGCAGTTTGCAACAAGGTTACTCCTCATGCATTTACTCAAATGTCCAAGTTGGTGAGAGAATGCAAGGAGAGACTAATGAATGCAGCTCCTAAACAAGTTCCACTACCATCATCAGGACAACAACGGGGGAGTTCCGCCACAAGTAGCTATGGGATGAGTTATTATGCCTATACACAAGCACAAACAGCAAGTGATGGTGGAAAGAAGAGGAAAACAACTGTTGGTTCAGTTGAAAAGGCCTTCCAAAACTCAGCTAGGGAGCAATGCGATAGTGAGGTTGCAAGGATGTACTACACCGGTGGCTTATCTTTCAACCTAGCTAGAAATCCACACTATCGAAACTACTACATTCGTGCTTCTACCCTTCCAGGCTACATTCCACCAGGCTACAATGCTCTAAGGACCACACTTCTTGCAAAAGAAAGGAAAAATATTGAGCATCATTTAGAGCCAATCAAGATTACATGGAAAGACAAAGGTGTGAGTCTTTGTAGTGATGGTTGGTCTGATGCACAAAGAAGACCATTGATTAATGTGATAGCCACTTATGAGAGTGGTCCGATGATGTTGAGGGCTATAAACTGTGAGGGGGAATTCAAGGATCATGCATTGATTGCAGACTTGATTATAGATTCCATCAAGAAAGTGGGTTGGGAAAATGTTGTGCAAGTGATTACCGACAATGCTCCAGTTTGTTCCAAGGCCGGTGCCTTGATAGCAAGTAAGTATCCTACTATTTTTTGGACACCATGTGTAGTGCATACTTTGAATCTTGCTGTCAAGAATATTTGCACACCTTCATTAGTTGCAAGCAATGCGGATGTGTTTGATGCATGTTGTTGTTTACAGCCAGTTTCTGAGGATGTTATGTTTATCAAGAACTTCATTATGAATCATGGAATGAGATTAGTGATGTTTAATGACCATTGCAATTTGAAGTTGCTTTCGGTTGCTCCCACAAGGTTTGCATCTACGTTAATCATGCTAAAGAGGTTTAGGCAAATCAAAAATGGTTTGAAACAGATGGTCATCAGTCCAAAGTGGGATGATTACAAAGAAGACGATGTTAGGAAGGCAGCTTCTGTGAAAGAGAAATTATTAGATGAGTTGCTGTGGGATGACATTGATTACATCATTTCTTTTACTGAGCCTATCTATGAGATGATCAGGAGAGCAGACACTGATAGGCCTTCTCTTCATTTGGTGTATGATTGGTGGGATAGTATGATTGAGCAAGTGAAGAAAGCTATCTATAGGAAAGAAAGGAAGCAACCTCATCAAGAGTCTCCATTTTGGGATGCGGTGTATAAGGTTCTAATGGCTCGTTAGTCCAAGAGCAATACTTCTCTCAATTGCTTGGCACATTCATTGAATCTGAAGTAAGTATAACATTTGTTTCTCTTTTGCTTGTTTGTTTAATCTTTCATAAATTATAATGTGAATTAAACTTATTCTTATTTTATATCTAGGTATTATAGTTCGGAATGGCTTAGTGAAGATACTAATCGGGTTGCTCCCCACAAAGATTTAGAGATTACAAGGGAGAGGAAAAATTGTATCCTTAGATACTTTGCCAATGAAGATGATCGAAGAAAAGTTAACATAGAATTTGCCAATTTTTATATGTGCATGCAAGAGTTTGGAAGTGGAGATGCTATGAAGGATAGGTTTATTATGCAGCCTATAACATGGTGGGCTGTCCATGGAGCTTCGGCACCATCTCTTCAAGCCATAGCCTTCAATGTTCTAGGTCAACCTTGTTCTTCTTCATATTGTGAAAGAAATTGGAGTACTTACAATTTGATTCACTCTGTGAGGAGGAACAAGATAACACCACAAAGAGCGGAAGATTTGGTGTTTGTGCATACCAATCTTCGCCTTTTAGCTAGAAGAAGCCCAAGTTACAATGAGAGTGCAACTAAAATGTGGGATGTTGGAGGTGATGAGTTTGATTCTTTGGAAGAGACTAATGTTGGAAGGCTTGAGATTGCTAACCTTTTACTTGATGAACCACAATTAGAGGGGGTTTTGTTTAATGTTGATCATGAAGATGAAGACCTTGAGGATGTTGTCCAAGTTGAATGAAGTTGATGGTTGTTAACTTGTTATTAGTTGTGTTAACCTTTTATTTGAACCTTTGGATTGATAATGTTTGATTGTGATAAACTAGTACCTTGTTTATGTTTCATTTTTTTTTTCTAATTTTATATATATATATATAGCGCAAGGTTCCAAAGAGGACGTCCTTGCTATAGTTAATTTGCGGATGGGTCAAGCACAGCCGTCCATTTCTTTAAATGAAATGCAACGGCTCAGATCAATCTCCTTGAAAACCAAAACGCGGGTCGAACTAATATGTTCCACAACGATCAATTGTAAACTCTCCACTTTGGTTGCATCGAAGTCTCTGGTTCTGGTTCGATCAGTTCTCCACAATCTCTTCTCATCTCGTCTCCAAATACTAGAAAGAGAACTCAGGTTGCACGATTGTTGCAACCGAAGCTTTCTTTTTTCCTTTCTCTCATGAAAATTGCATCTCTCTTATGGTCCCGACATCCCTTGGAGTTTTCGCGCCAAAAGTTGCAGACTTGGAAGCAGAGAAACACATCTACAGAATGGATTCTCTCTCTTTTCTGATTTGTTTGATTTCCAATTACAAAATCTAGGGTTTTTTTTCCATATTTTGGGACTTTTCTTCTTTCTGTTTCTGGGTTTAGTTTTTGTTTCGATTGTTGTTCTTATGTGTGCTTTTCAGTTTCAAATAAAGTTGGGTTTTTGTTTCGATTGTTGATCTTATGTGGATGCACTGATCAGTTTATGGCAAGGCGGTGTTTTGGTGGTCTCTTTGATTCTGCAGGTTTTGGAAGACATTTTGGATCATTTCAAGATTATATGGTAGAGTGAGGATCATAGTGAATTCATTATGTAATGGTTTCAATTGTGGATACTCAATTGTTGCTGATTTTTAATGATTCCAAATGACTTGTAATGATTCCAGATGATTTGTAATGATTCCAGAAAATGAGGTGTGGAATGACTTAATATGCATGTAAAACCATAAATACATGCTCACAACATATGCACAACAATCATAAAAGGGATCAAGGCTTACCTTCAGCAATCACTGACATGGATTCCATCTTATGTAGCTGCTAAACACGATCACTGAATATGGCCTTCTGGTCAGTTACTTGACCAGTGACAGTTACTTGGTCAGTTACTTGACCAGTTACAGGTACTTGATCAGGTACTCGATCAGTGACTTGGTCAGTTACTTGACCAGTTACTTGATCAGTTACAGCTACGTGATCAGTGACTTGATCAGTTACTTGACCAGTTACTTCTTGTTCTAAAGACAATGCTACACTTATATTCTCATCTAACACAATTTCCTCAAAATCTGAGGATAAATTCTCAAGGTTTGTATTGTGAACTTTTTCACCTTCAAACTTTACTTGATGTGTTTCAAAAATTCTAGGTGAATGATGAGCAGAATATACTTGGTCAGTTACCTGATCAATTACTTACTTGGTCAGGTACCTGATCAGTTACCTGACCAGTTACTTGGTCAGTTACCTGATCAGTTACTTGACCCGTAAAGCAAAAACCCTCTTTTTTTTTTTTTTTTTTTTTGTGTTTGTTTTGCAAAACCCTAAATGAGAAATAGCTTAGCAAGAGCAAAGCTCTGTGATTCCAGAAAATGCACATTACATTTAGTGTTTACTACTACAAATATTCCACCAATGACCACAGTTTTCCTATCCCACAGCCAACACATTATGCAGCAACCAACCAATCCACCTCCCTCAAATACAATCGTCACTCACTGCCGGTGCATCCCAAGCTTGAAGAATCCACTATGCCAAAAAACGAATCAGACAACACAATTCCAACAACAGCAAAAATTTTAACTGTTGTCTGATACAATCAGACGACAGCAAGAATTATTCTGTTGTCCAAATTTTTGATTCAGTCAACAGTTATTACATTGCTGTTGTGCAATTGTTATTCAAACAATGGTTATATTTTGATGTTGTCTGAGTGAGTTATTTCAGACAACAGTTATTATGTTAGCTGTTGTGCAATTATTATTCAGACAATTGTGGTATTTTGATGTTGTCTGATCGATTTAATTCAGACAACAGTTATGTATTGATACTTTACTGTTGTGCAATTACTATTTAGACAATGGTTGAGTTTTGATGTTGTATGACTGATTTTATTCAGACAACTATTATTTATTGCTACTTTATTCTGTTGTTTAACTCTCCTTCAGACAATGGCTTCCGACAACAGTTATTTATTGATGCTTTAATCTGTTGTGCAACTCTCCTTCAGTCGACAGTGATTATGAATTTATGTTGTCTGAGTTCCGCACTTAGTCAAAACTCAATTTTTGACTCCCTCCATCGATTTTGCCCGCCCATCTTTTAGCCAAAACTTAAACTTCCCCCTCGTTTTATTTTGAGAAAGTTAAACAAGATTCAGATTCAACCCCCCTTTCTATCTCACTCTCTCTCCACAATTCTCTTCAACAAACCTCGACCCCGGCAACCGAAAAGCAAAACTAACTCTGCCTTAGATCCCTTCCCATCCTCTCTCTCTCAATTCCATCTACTTTTTTTCAATAACGATGTGTCGTCCTCCGATTCCCTTCTAGATCCCTATTCACTCTCTGTTGAATTCACAATCCCCAATTTTCTAGGGTTTCAATTTTCAATCTCAAGAGGAGAATGGTGAAGCGGAAGGCGTCATGGCGGAGGAGGATGTTCTCCTCACCATCACTGACCCCAATCCAAGCGGTCGTCATCCTCTCTGTCGATGTAACCTGGGTTTCCACCAACGAGCTCCAACGAAGCCAATTCGAAGCTGAGAAATTTCTACGGCTCCAGCTGCTCTTCTGCATTTTCCGGCGAATTCGGTAGCCGATGACGACATGCAAGGTAAGGAAATTAGTCTTCTCTTCGGGCACTACGTCTGGTATATTTAGTTTTTGATTTTGGCTGAGTTCTGAACGAATTGATATATTTGGTGTCATTGGGCTTCGTCGGAGTTCACTACTCGCAGCGGGTGTCTCCTGTTCTTACCGGTTAAAGAAGAAACTTGAACCTCTACAGTTTAATTGAAAGAGTCATATATGGAGAAACGATTGAGACTACTTCGAGTCAAGGTAAACCATTCTCGGCATATTCTTGTGATTTTGAAGTTGGGTTGTCAATCTAAAACTAACTGCCATGTTGTAAATTGAATGGTTGAGTTTGGAGGAAAACGCAGAAATATGAAGGGAATGGGACCCAAAAGCTTGAGGATGAAGAGAAGTGGGAACCTATATTTTTAGGCTCTGCTCGTGGATTATTAATGAAGATTTCACATGAAGGTTGTTACATACTCCAAAACCCAAATTGGGTTTTAGACAGAAAACTGAATATAAAAGGTAATTGTGAAACACCAACCTTGGAATTGTGCATCGTACGTTGGTTGTCCATAAAGAGTTGGATAGATTATATTAATTGTAATGGTTGGTTGTGTCGAGTGTTTATGTGGGAAACAAGAATGAATGTTTGGATTTGATTATATAGAATGCGAAATACGGGTGTGTACAGGAGGTTTTGAATATGTGGGTTTGATGTTTATTGTGAATGGCCTGGCATAATTAGTTCCTTTAATTGTTGAGTTGAAGTCATTGAAAGAACTATGTTGTGATAGAATTAGAACTTGGTCTATTGAAGTTGACGTACTAGTCATTGAGAAGGACAATAAAATAGAAGTGATTGCATGTACTGAGCCATGACAAGTTGAATAAGTTCACAAAAGTTAGCATTCATGAGTGGTCATGGAAGGTTTGAGACCTTGTGTACTACTTGCCTGGGAGTTTAATTGAGCTGTATACCAGATATGGTGGGACTTGATTACCATGAATGATTAAATGATGTTGTTGGTAATCAGTTTGAATTCTTAGTGCATTGGTATAAAGAAATAAATATTTTCTTGGTTGAATATGATTATAATAGAGTTTTGGGTGAATTGATTGTACTGGATACTTACTTATTTTCCGTACTCTCTACTTGTGTATTTTCAAGTTTGTTAATTGAATGGATAGAGTATTGTTCTGCCGCAGTTTCTAGGTATATCTTGAGTCATTGATTACCAGATTTTCACCATGGGGGGAGCTTGTTCTAGGAAGAGAAACCATCGAGATGATGAAGATAATTTTCCTAGAGGGATTCCCAGAAGATATTCAAAAAGTGGGAGTTCAAAGTGCTTGGCAACCGCCTTCTCTCGACCTGCTACAGATATTCAACATGAAAAAGGGCAATGCCCATCCCTCATGGACTTCTACGTACGGCAAATATGTGAGGTAATTGTTTTTCTCAATGTTTCTTAGGATAGAGAATAAGATTTGTATATCTTAGCTCATGCCAATTGCTTCTTTAAAGTCGTGACCGATGAACTTGGAAGTGGGTCATGACCGATGAATACGTATTCCTTGTTGGAAATGCTTAAGTCATGTATGGATACAGGTTATTGGAGTTCAGTTCAGAACAGTGATCACTTATATAATATGCTCTCCAGATAATTAATCCTTGTCATGTATTTGGTTCTTATAGGATATGCGTAACCAATAAAAACAATGAGACAAGATGCGGATCTATCTCTCTGTTTTTTATTATGACCTTCCAATGTCTTGTTTAATGAATTCTACAAGTTTTCTTATTATCACTCTCTTTTGTTTGCTTTTCCTCTCAGTGTGCAAGTGCCAAGGAACTGCTAAAGCACTGCTTTATTAGGACTGCTAGGAAGAGTCCAAGACTTCTTGAGAGAATAAGGTGCCATATATTGCTGTATGCTTGTCATTTTCTTATGTGTTATTTACTGATATTCTTTCTACGGTGAGCATCTGCACAAGGATGCTCTCCTGGCCTCTGGCTGCATAGATAATGTAAAACTGTACACAAGTGCACCTCAGTTTGCAACTTCTATTACTATATGAGCACATTCATTTATCAGTATGTTGTTTAAGATTATATATCATTTTAAGCTGGAATTTATTATTTGTAGGATTTTTGGGTGTGAGAACTCTAGCTGGAGAACAAGAGGATGATGGACAGTTCTATTAGAGAAACAGAGAGGACAAGCCTTTTGAGGGCATGAGAAGAAACTGGTTTGAGGTTAAGAAAAGTGCTAAGCAAGGGCAGAAGGAAGTGGACTAGTACAATATGTTTCTGGCCTTGATGTTTTTGGGCTTTATGTTTAGGTAGGGTTATTATGTTAATATTGGGGTGATGATGGAATGAATTGGTTTTTAATGTTTAATCAATGGATATGTTTTTGAATGTTGGTCGATTGGTTTTGGTTAAATGCTATGTGCATAATGTCTTGTGACCCTCTCTCGTACCATTTCATTCCAAATGAAAACTATTGTCTAACAATTGTCTGACAATGGAACATTATAAAATGGTATTCAAAAACTGTTGTATGAACAATCTAATTACAATACTTTTCAAACAATTTTAATTGCCCAACTAGAAAAAATACAACAATAAAGTACTATGTTCTGTAGTATCAAACCCAAACACACAATGTTTTCTACAAACTTCTGTTGTTTTGCTTCAATTCACACAACAGTGTTATCTCAAAAAAATGATGTAGAACATTTAAAGGGACAACAGTTTCTACACAACTGATCTTGTCAAACTTTGCTTCAAAAGTTACTTTCCATGAGATTGCTGCCGACTTAATATGACTTGCACAACGGACTCTACACAGTCGTATGTTGTCCTTTCTGGTATTCAGACAACATGCATATTAATACTAGCGCTTGTCCAAATTGGATTCAGACAACAGTTTTGCGATGTCGTCTGATACCTGCATCAGATGGCAGGAGTATTAACAACAGCAAATTTCACTATCAGACGACAGTGAAAAACTGTCGTCTGATTCATTTTTTGGCATAGTGATCAAACACATCACATCACAAAATTCATAACAATATTCACCAATAACAGCAACAAGCCAATAGCCAACCTGAAATCACCTTGCAAATACAAAACCTGAAAAAACACACACACTAGATCAGTATCCTAAAAGCTCTATTGAAATTTCATGTGCTTCTAACAAATAAATGACTTTTACATAACTATAAGCTCTCTCAAAACTGAACATGTCACTGTTTACAATCAAAACATTGCAAACATGTTTAAACAAGCTTGAACTCTTCTTCTAGACTGCTGAAAGTGAGGTTGAGGCTTGGAAGCAAAAGTTCAAATAAATTTGCACATGTAAATTGTGCAAATTTATTTGAACTTTTGCTTCCAAGCCTCAACCTCAAATTACATTATAAGCATTTTACTTTTCTAAGATCTGTGTTCTTTGTACTGCTGATAAACAACATTGCCAACTGAACTTTGCTTGAACTTCCTTCCAAACTTTTTGAATTGCTCCTTTAATTTCTCCTTCTGCCAAACACTTCAATCAAATCTATATACAAAATCAGTAATCCCAAATCAGTAATCCAAAATCAGTAATTCCAAATCAGTAATTCCAAATCAGTAATCCAAAATCAGTAATCCAAAATCAGTAATTCCAAATCAGTAATCCCAAATTAAATTTCCCAAAATCAGTAATCCCAAATCAGTACTACCCAATCTTCAGTAATCCCAAATCTTCAAACTCAGAAAACTCAAAGCTTTACCTTATATGGCGACTTGAGGACCTTCATCGGGGTCTTCACCGGTGATGAGCTCTGTTGACCGCGTCATCTTCGAACCCAAACGGCAGCAGTGAGGATGACTAAGGATATGACGAAGTTCGGCGGGGACTGATATCGGGCGTCACCGGAGGAATCACTCCGGCGCTGTTAATGGTTTTGGGATCTGAGACTCATCACAGTGTTTTGTTGTTGGGTGGAGAACTGATCGAACCAGAACCAGAGACTTCGATGCAACCAAAGTGGAAAGTCTACAGTTGATCGTTGTGGAACATATTAGTTCGACCCGCGTTTTGGTTTTCAAGGAGATTGATCTGAGCCGTTGGATTTCATTTAAAGAAATGGACGGCTGTGCTTGACCCATCCGCAAATTAACTATAGCAAGGACGTCGCTGTATATATATATATATATTTATTTAATTGGCGTTTCCTTCACGTACCCGTTTCCTATTACATTTAAGATTTGCCGTTTCCACGTTTCAGATCGTATCGTATCCGGATACTCGTACCCATATTGGTGCTTCTTAGGTGATGGGCGTAAAATAAATCTGGATGACATAAATCAACGGCATGAATTTATCGATAGATTTCTTGCTGATACAGTGTCCATTGCTACCAGACTTGAGCTTCTCTTAAACCTTCCCCTTGCTGCCTAATTGGCAGAGTTTTTTACATGCATCAAATGGTAATTCTTTGGATTGGCTTGAAGAGGAGATTAAAGTAATGTGTGCTCAAGTAGAAGTCATTAACTCTAAAGCAGATGCATTTGTTGGCAAATATGAAGCAGAAAGCATTGAAGTTCTCGGAAAATTCTATAGTACATACCAGTATCTCATACACACATTTATAAATGTGACAACAAATTTGTTGTCAGAGTGGTAATGTTGAGTCTTATTTTGTGTAATATTAGTTCTAATAATGGTAATTACACCTCCTACGACATTGTTACAAGGTTTTGAATAAATTCGTTGTCAATGTTGTAATTTTTGTTTAACTATATGTAAATAGTGTAAATGAATATGGTAACTTTTGTTCTCAATGTTGTAATTTTGATTCAAATAATTGTAATTTTTTGTTCAAATAGATGTAAAATGAGTGTATGAGATACTGGTATGTACCATAGCTTGTCTCGAAGTTCTCAACTTCCAGAGGAAAATGACAGCGCCCATTGAGAATATGTGGCAAAATTTGGGAGCTGTATGACTCTATCTAGGTACTAGTATTTACCCTTATGCCTTCAGATTATTTCCACTTCCAGTTATGTGTTGACATTATATACTTTATAGCGTATTTTCCTCATATATATTGATTGTTCCCCCAATATCCCTTGGTATATATTGTGTTGAACTCAAACTAAAGTATGCCACCTGTACAATGTTTTTTGTTTGAGTGGTATGAATGGTTTCTTTGGTGGTGCCTTTGCAGGGTGTTAGGTGAGGGTAGTATGTGTGCCAGAAATATATGTGCCAGCTAGTCCTAATTACAAGTAGTGTATAGATTGTTTTGTAGCCTGACTGAATTCATTGCGATTCACATTTTTAAGTGATCATTAGACCAGTTATTTACTATGCCTTTTCCAATCTTGAAAACATACATGCCTTCTCTATACTACATGGTCCTCATGGACTTGCTGCTAGGTTTTTCTGGGTTCTAATATTGCTCTGCTTTCTTGCAGTTACTCTGGACTTCTAGAAATATGATGCATGGAGATGGTCAAGTCAGATGTCTGGACTACCTTGAATTTTAAATGGATTGTACCTCTAAAAACTCATTCGATCAGTTTTTTTTTTTTGGATCCCTGTCAAACATTGTTCTCTAATTTGGTGTTATCTGACCTTCAGCTTGAATGTTAATGCACATGTTGAGGTGCTAAAGTTAATTTTTTCTTATTTTTGTTTGGTTTGTATGTTCTTTTTCCTTCCATGGGTAGTTCTTGATACATATATGGTGTAGCTTTCTTTCTCTTTGTGTTCTTAAGAGTATGAATTCTGTTTCTTCTATATGCATGAGATATTGATGCTGCAGCTTTCTTTCTCTTTGTGTTCTTAAGAAGTTAAGACTTAAGAGTATGAATTCTGTTTCTGCTATATGCATGAGAACCATTAAATGGATAGTAGTGCCAGTAGTCTAATAGAGTATGACAGATATAATTATCTCCTAGTAATGGCCAATATATATAAGGCACAAATTAATGTGCTTAATTTAGCCAGGAACATGAGGATGCAAATAATGAACAATGGTGCTTCTATTTTCGCCAAGAACTGCTCGCAACCATAAAAAAAGCTTATGCACCTTGTCCTCAACCAATAAAATGAAAAGTTGCAGTGTTCATTGATCCATGTAAATGCTTGACAGAAGCTAGATCACGCGACCAAAAATGTTGTGGCTCTCATAAAAGAGCAGCCGGGAGGATCAAATAACTATTTCAAATTGATTGTAGGATCAAATTTGGAAACTATCTCTAGGATTCTTTCATGCATATTTCACATGGCAATGCAGCTTAGGTACTCGGTCAAAAACAGTATCTGCTGTGCCAATGGGACAGCAGAAATATTTTATTGAGTTGGCAATAAATAAAATCTGGAATGATTTAAACAATTGGTGCAAGATGTTGAGGAGTCAACAACAAGTATACAAGAGGTCCAAGTCGAATCACACTATGTCAGAGGAACCTTCCCTGGAAACAAGAGAGAGTGAGACTCTAGATGCCAGGGGAACCATCCTTGGTGACAAGAGATGCGCGCAAGTCAATTCAGTAGCCGAATACCTCACTCTGGTTCAGATCGAAGGAGTTAACAGTCAGGCTGAAGCTGTGTGGTAAGCTGGTAAGCGCATGGCCTTTTTCTACAGGGCTAAGGTGATGAAAAATGGGAGCTATTACCACTGCATTTGGGGAAAGGTTTCCAGGCCTCATCGTAACAGTGGCACTGTTCGTGCTAAGTTCAAGTCCAGTTTGCCTCCCAAATACTTGGTATTGTTTAAACTCAAAATAATGTTGAGTATATGTATAATGATTTTCGTTTGAGTGGTTAACTTATGGATCAAGTTCTTTTGTGGCTTTGCAGGGTGTAAGGATGAGGGTGTTTATGTATCCCATGCCAGCAATATCTAAGCTAGGTACTTGTTCTTTACTTTGTTCGACATGTAGATATTGTTATGTATTTGCCTCCTATGCTCAATATGTATTCCCTATAAGAGTTCTAAAGTTAGGCAACTGAACTTATATAGAGATTGCAATTATATGCTTGCTTCCAGATTCAAATTTTCTCTGTAATCTTAAGATGTCTATATTGAGTTTTAGCTTTGGTAGCTTCCGATTGATGAGAAACACTAGGGGAAGTAGGAAAATGATGTAAAATACAAACAAAAGTGAGAACTGATCGAATATGCTTCCAAATTACTTATCATAGTATGAGTACTTATGCTCTTTAACAAGTGTTATTGAATTGTTTCTGATTCAGCTGTTGTACTTAAATATGTTAATATGCATGGCATGCATGATATCTGTCATTTAATCGATCTGTATCATATCACCCTTCTACTTGAGTTCCATCTTTCTTTTGGTAGCAATAAATATTACAGTTAAACTTTTTGCTTCTTGTCAGCTCTATTCAAAGTTTTTTTTTTTTTTTTTTTTTATTATTATTATTTTTTTTTTTAAAGATGATCAAAGGATTTCACTCCTACCCCCCATGGTGACTCGAACCCATGACCTGGATCTTAGGTAGTGTTGGAATTTAATTAGAATATTTCAAAATACCTGATATTTTTGAAACCTCCATGGCTCCATTGGACCTTTAATTGCATATGGCAATAGTCATTAACTCTCTTTGATTGTGATTGACACAAAGATTTCATCAGTTTACTCATATATTATTCATTTGTTCAAAGTCTGCAATTATGGTGGTTCTTAATTTGCTTTCTTCCGTTTTGGTTTACTCATCAATGGCAAGATATATATTGCCTTTCTGTTACATAAGTTACAGAGTTTAAATGTCATTCCTATTTTGACGTTTTGATTCTTCCTAATCAATGTCATAATATTCCTTTCGGTTATATAAGTTACATAGCTTAATTGCTATTGTTAAATTGTCATCGCATTGATCATTCCTGCCATATATATAATCCCTAGCTTTCCAGATAAAAATATATAACAAGAATTCAATCTCTTTTGTTTCCTTTCCGAGCTCAAAGTATTCATGTGTTTCCTTTAATTTATCTATTCCACCAAAAGAAAGTTTCAAGCTGTTCGATACGATCCGAGTATTGTGAGTGTACACCTACAAGGATCGAGGTTGTTGTACCCTAGAGGGTAGGGCGCCACAAACCTGCTACACCGAGACATTGTCTCCGAGGGGCGAAATCTACTCTTAAGGGCAGTGTTTACACGCCTCAACCTTAAACTCTTTTTGAAGTAATCATTGGGTGGCGGCTCGCAAATCTAAAAGATAAGTGTTGATCTTCTATTTTCAGCTTATTTTGGCATTAATATGATTATATTTATTTACTAATAAAATATTGTATTCGTGGAATTTTGTAGGAAACGAAATCTGATGACGAAAATAACATCCATCGACCAAATTTTCCAACAATCTTAAGAGTAGATCTCCATTGGTGGATGTTTCCTTGTGGAATGCTTAGACATGAAGATAAGTCTTTTATTCATTGAGTGAACATAATTCTATGTCGTTACATATATTACTTTCAACTCCGAGAATTGAAAAGAACTACTGAAATTTTCCTTTGAGAATGGAGGATCACTATATCTTGAATTATATTTATGAATTAGTTGTTCCTTTTTGCAATAGGAACCATTTGATTTGGAATAATTATTATGGCAGTTAGTTTCACACATATTGCAAAATGTTCATTGCATCTTAATCGTGCATTAAACTTCAATTTTTTTTTATTGGCTTATGATTATTAAATGTCTGCTTAGCCTTTCAAATAAGATCTCAATATGCTCAGACTCTTATTAATCTATTGCTTTAATTCCTTTCATCTGGTACCTTTGTTGTCCCTTGAAAAACAAAACCGTTTTACATGCAGTCGTACATTCTTGTTTTGCTCCAATAAGATTTTCTCTATTAATACTACATGATTACAGTTACATGACTACATGATGCACGGTTACAGTTACATACATGATTTTATTATAATTTTTCGTCTTTTAATATATGTTACGATGGTAAAGTGTATATATTTTAATTGTTAATGGGTTTTCAGTTTGCATTTGAATGTTGATCCTATAATGTGCATTTTTTGGTTAGTAATGCATGGTGTAATGATGGTTTAAGTTGTGTGCTACTATTAATTTTAGTTTAATTTGCATTCACTTCATTGTTCAATGCATTGTGTTTGTAACGTAAAACAAACAGTTTTGCATTTTTACTTTTCTATATTAATAGCTGTATATAATATCGTTTTACCATTTTCACACCATTTATTGTGCAAGATTGCTATGAACCTTATGTTTAGCATATTTTCTATGCATCAAAATATTTTTTTACCGTTATAACTTGAAAAGTTGTTCCTTTGTTGTTGCATTCGGAATACGTCCCTTCAAAGTATTTTTCTTCAAGGAAGAAAAAAAAAATTTGAAATGTTGCCTTCAGATTATTGTTTCTTCGGAAATAATAAAGTTGTTGCCTCTAAATATTTCCATTGACGGTTGATTAAAATGATGCCTCGGTTGCCTGAAAAATAAATGTGTTATCATGAATAATGCATTGAGAAATTATTTTTTTCAATTTTACATTGACGGTTGCCTATGGCAATTTGATGCCTCGGAATATAAATGTCCCTACGGTTGATGCCTTCGAAAAGAAAAAAATATAATAATGTTGCCTTAAAGTTTGGTTACAAGTAATAAGGGTTGCCTCATTTACATCTTGAATGATGAATCGGACCCTATCATATGGATTAGATATAACGGTTGCCTCGATACTTTAATGGTAATGAACATGGTTGCCTTAAGAATTTGGTCATCGAGAAAATAGTTGCCTGATTCTATATTATTGGTGCTTCCGGATATAATGCAGAGACAACAAGTCTCTAAACATGGTTCCCTAGCCATATTTGCTCAGATGATTAGTTCCATATGCTGCCTTAAGGTTTTGGGTTGCCTTTCAAATTTTCGTTGCTTTTCGGTCAATATTGCTACAAAACAAATAAATATATGCGGTTTTTATTCATTGACGCCTCGATATTGTCCCTTATGTTGAGGCCCTGAAAAAACTATCACATTAATTGCTGCCTTCGGTTTATGCTTTGAGAAAATGGACATTCGATGTACCTCCATGATCAAATTTAATTTTGATCAAAGAGACATTTGATGGCTCCAAATGTGGGGGTGACTAAGGTATCCAAAGTCACAAAATTGGTAAATACTGTTGCCTATTAAATTCCCAAGTCCTTGACTTGCGAAGATTCGTTGCCTAAATATATATGGCTTGATATTATCTTGCCTATATATATGAGCCAGACAGACTCAAAAATGTGGGGGTCAAGGAAAAACAAGAAAAATAGGCTCTTATATTTATATGAGATTGGATAACTAAAAATCCATTGAGGATTACTTACTGTTGAGATTAATCAATAAGCTTTGTAGGTCAGAGTTGATTTTGGCCAATACTCTAACAAAATCACTAGACTAAAAGCCAAAAGCTAGTGGTTAATACATCGAGGGGGATGGGGCTTATGCCTATAGACAAAGATCAAGAGTGATGGTAACCCAACCTATGTGATTGGAGATCCCATGAAGTAGGTTCATATGGGTAAGAACAAGTCACTTGTTGGTCAGTGTTGCACTATCAAATAAAGCTATTGATGGTCCCTCCCTATGGTGTAAATAAATAGTGCTTGAACTGCAATGTGTAAGGTTGAACAAATGTTCTTAATGAGTTTCATAGCCCAAACATTTGGGTGGTGTGTTTGTTTGCAGTACACACTTGATGGATTCACCTATATGGATGTGGAAGTGGGGCCGCTTCCTATGAGAGCAAGGCATACTCTCTAGAGCATTCATGAATATCCAGGTAGGGCGCATGGCCTATTCGCGCCACCCCGCTTCGAACAGCTTGATTCGAGAGTTAATGTGGGTGGTTAGTTGTCTGATTCACAATTAGAAATTTTGGTTCATAGAAAATTTTATTTTCACCAAGGTTTCGTGGGTCACGACTAATTTGTCCTATGGCTGGTTCATCATAGTCCAAAAGACACCAGTTCTAATGCATTGATTCTCACTTTCTTTTGATATTCCTTATCTTTCACTTTCCTTGAAATTTGGTATTTTGAAATAATGGGGGATTGTTGGAATTTAATTAGAATATTTCAAAATACCTGATATTTTTGAAACCTCCATTGGACCTTTAATTGCAGATGGCAATAGTCATTAACTCTCTTTGATTGTGATTGACACAAAGATTTCATCAGTTTACTCATATATTATTCATTTGTTCAAAGTCTGCAATTATGGTGGTTCTTAATTTGTTTTCTTCCGTTTTGGTTTACTCATCAATGTCAAGATATATATTGCCTTTCTGTTACATAAGTTACAGAGTTTAAATGTCATTCCTATTTTGACGTTTTGATTCTTCCTAATCAATGTCATAATATTCCTTTCGGTTACATAAGTTACATAGCTTAATTGCTATTGTTAAATTGTCATCACATTGATCATTCCTGCCATATATATAATCCCTAGCTTTCCAGATAAAAATATATAACAAGAAATTCAATCTTTTTTGTTTCCTTTCCGAGCTCAAAGTATTCATGTGTTTCCTTTAATTTATCTATTCCACCAAAAGAAAGTTTCAAGCTGTTCGATACGATCCGAGTATTGTGAGTGTACACCTACAAGGATCGAGGTTGTTGTACCCTAGAGGGTAGGGCGCCACAAACCTGCTACACCGAGACATTGTCTCCGAGGGGCGAAATCTACTCTTAAGGGCAGTGTTTACACGCCTCAACCTTAAACTCTTTTTGAAGTAATCATTGGGTGGCGGCTCGCAAATCTAAAAGATAAGTGTTGATCTTCTATTTTCAGCTTATTTTGGCATTAATATGATTATATTTATTTACTAATAAAATATTGTATTCGTGGAATTTTGTAGGAAACGAAATCTGATGACGAAAATAACATCCATCGACCAAATTTTCCAACAGGTAGTGAGTGCTCTAACCACTGAGCTAACACCACTGACCTACAAGTAATGTTTATGTTGTTCTGTCGCCTGATTGAATTCGCTGCACATTAAATCGTTGCTAGGTCAATCATTGAAGCTCTACCAAATATCCATACTTTGCTTTGGGATTGGATTTTATTGTTTCTCTTTTCTGGTTAATTCTTGATGAGTAATCCATCCATAAGTGAGGAAGATGAGGAATTGTAAGCTGCAGTGTTTGTTTCTCATTGTGTTCTTAATTGCTTGGTGGGTGAGTACGTTCTGTATCTGCGCGCGATATGCATGAGAACCAGTAGATGGATTGTTTTGTAGTTTTTTTCTTTTTCTTTTTCTTTTTCTTAAAGAAAGCAGTCAGCCCCCTATTAAAGTTAATTATTGGCTAACAGAGTATCAATAATGGTCATCAAATTAGATTGTTCAATAATAATAGATAAAATGGCCAGGAAAACAAGACAATGAATAATGTGCTTGAAATAATCGAACTACTACTCAACGGCAAGCATAAAAAAGTTGCAAGAGTATTCGTAACAGCCAGTGCTTTAAGGAAGCTCACTCGATCATTTCACTAGCTTGTAGACTAGAGTTTAGGGACAGGTGTAGGCAACCACGGGATCACATATGGGTAGACGTTTCTGCTTCCCAAACACGCAGAGCGAAACCAACTTCCAAACCAGCTTTCCAAATTGATCTTAGGATCAAATTCTGAAACTATCTCTAGGGTACTTTCGGAAAACGGATTCTATGCACCGTCAGTGCACTAGCACTGACACATCTGAACCCTTGATTTTGATCCAGATTTAATCTAGCCATTAATTGCACGTTAAGATCCGTTAGTCCAGTTCGTTTGGTAAAAATGTGTGGCTTAGGTAAATAGCTTGGGTAAGTTACTTGGTCATAACTCATAACCAATAGAGCTCTGTTCTCCAACGATGATTAACCTCAGATCTCAACAGCCTCATTGCTCATAGCCTCACCCCCACGGCGTTGATCCTTCGCCAAAACCCTCGTGCTCGCCAGAAACCAAATAACCAAATCCGATACTTCACGGAAGAAGCCAAAGATTGTGATTTTACACAAATTGCTCAAAAAATGTGTAAGATTATTAGAACAAAACCCACGGGAGAAATCTGATATCAAAAACAGTGCCGGAACAGCACCGTGTCTGAAACCATCCAAAATATCAATTCGATCAAAATTCAATGAAATTGAAAACCAATTATACCAACAAGTAGAGTTTGATGAGTCAACGAAGTTTCTCATCTCATGCTTCCTCAATAGTCGCCGGAAAATGTCGAAAACCCTTCGGAAAGCCCGAAGATCTCGGGCTTCGATTCTCTCTCCAGGCTCCACAAATGGGTGAACTGATTCCAGGAGAAGGTGGGCGAAGAGAAGATGAACATAACGGCACCGGTGAATCTCAGTGAGGTGGCCGGACGGCGAATTTCCGACCGGGTTGTTATCTCGGGTCGTCGGGTCGAGAACCTAGACGATGGCGTTGGACCAATTTTCTGGATATATGCGCTCAAATTAAGCTTGCGAAAATGGAGTAGAGCCCAGAGTATATAATGTAAAACATTAAATGTCATCAAAAAAAATTAATGTTTATGTAATTAATGTAACTAATATTTTTATATTTAATGTTTGTCGTTCAAAAAAAAAAAAACTGGATGCCACGTAACTAAGTTTCAACGGTCAAGATGAATCGGTGGAGAGATCTACGACCTAGATTGCATCGCTTCAAAATTTTTTTACATTTAGTAATTTATATGATTCTGAAAATTCCGAAAATCGCAATAAATAGCTTGTGTGTTGAAAACTTTTTCAGAAAATTTCCATAAACTTGACGCATCATGTGCTTAATTATCAAGTCCACAAATTAAAGGTTCACTTCAAGAAAAATTTAAGAGATTATTCTCAAGCATACTTACAAATTACCGAGACTAAAAAGTTAATCTCGAATAATTTTACTTAGCATCTATAGATATTTCTGGAGCTAAAAAGAGTCAAATTTATTGATTTCAATTTTTTTTTTTTTGAATTCCGCAAAAATCTTATATGCCTACTAATGTAGTTTAACTTGTTTATTGATTATATGGAAAATTATACCCTCTAAAATCAACAACGTGGAGGAAATTTAATTTCACAAATTCAACCGTATATTCTCGTGAAGAGAAGAAAATATTATGGTAAAAAATTTACCTACTTTTGTCATCGTTTAGGCCTTGATCAATGTGGTTAACCCTAAACACTAAATATCTATCAAAATAAAATTTCGTAACTTCTTTTCTCGATCCGTCAACCATTCACATGTATCCACGACGTAATTATATACGTCTTATGAAAAAATTGGCACGATTCGTAGCGTTATGTCATCGGTCAACTAAGAGGTTATGTAGATTATTTCGATTGACTGAGTGGATTGAAATCGAAACTACGACGAAATTGACTAAATTTTTTACAACACACATAAAATATTCCAATCCTCTTATCAAACGATTGATTTTCCCAATTTTGTATGTCTCGATAGGGTTGTCCTTTGAGAAATTTGATATATACATATGAGGTTATAAAGGTAAATATAATTGACCTAGTGGATCGAAGTCGAAACGAATATGAAATTGGTTTAGTTTTTTACAGCAACCATGAAACATTACAATCTTCCCAATTAACGGTAAGTTTTCTCCAAATTCATGTTTCACCTTGTTATCACTTTTGAAAGTTCCACATAGCTTCATACGCAATGTGTAAATTATACAACATCAGTAGACATATTAATATTACTTATTGTCCGCGAAATCGGATTTGAAATTTTTTATTTTCAACCATTCACACGTATCCACTACATAGTTATATACATCATGTGAAAAAATTGGCACGATTCGTGACCTTTATGAGCTGTTGGCTATTCAGGAGATACATTGTCCAGACTATGAGCTGTTGGCTAATGGCAGCATTGTAGATGACATCTATCGTACTTGGGGGAAACTGAAAGGAGTACACTTCGCTTACACTCCTCGATCTTGTAATATGGTGGCACACCGTTTAGCAGCTATAGGTTTTGAAGCGACCCAGGGTGTTGTCTGGACGAGTCAAGCACCAGAAAGTATTTTCGATGTGCTTGATAAAGATTGTAATAAGCTCACTTGAGCTATCTTTCAATACAAGCTATTTCATTGATTAAAAAAAAAAAGGGTTACTCTTTGAAAAATCTATTAATAAATATATGATTATAAAGGTTAATTGACCAAATAGATCAAAGTTTAAACGAGAGCAAAATTGATTGAATTTTTTATTAATGTCAAATTTTATTGATTTTCACTTTCATTTTTATTAGAATGAAATTGAAAATAGATAAATTGAACGAAAATTTTATTATTACTCAATTTTTTTTTAGAAATTAAAGTGGAATACATGGAGTAAGGCAATGGAAAATATTACTACTAAAGTACTAAGACAATTTCAAATACACAGGTATATATTAGTACTCGGTGATTATTTTGGGATGTCGGGAATATTTCCTGAATTTTTCTTGATGCGAAATCTCGAATTTTTGGGCTCCATAACAAAATAGACAACGAGATGAGTTCGTGAAAATTTTCAAAAAAAATTTCGGACACCCGAGCTATTTATTACGATTCTCCAAAGTTTCAAAATTATGAAAAATTATTTAAGCACAGAGAAATTAACGTGGTGCAATCTGAGCCGTTGATCAAAATTTTGTGGGATATAAATACTCGATTCAGATCCAAGGGCTTAGAAGCATCCGGCCGCTCAACCCTTTTTTCCGACCCGCGAAGCGCAGATGGTGACCCGACCGTATCTCCGCCGTCGGGCGACGTCGCGGCTGCGCACAGGTCCCATCCGTCTCGCATCTCCATCCCCGATGTCCCTGTGGTCTTAGTGTGTCCATTGGTCGAGTGTGGGGGGAGAATCGAAGGCCAAAAGTTCGCCAGCTTCAGCGGTTCTTCGACCCAGTTGGCGGTGCTTTCGTACTCCGGTGACCACGATTTTTGTGGCAGCACCACCTTCCCTCTCTGGACATCATCAATTTCTTCCATATTCTATCTTTGAATTGAAATTCAGAGTTAGTTTCTTTGATCTTCGGGTTTGAAGCTGAAATTGGGTTCCTCCATGTTTGATGTTATAAAACCCCAAATCAGTTTTGTTCTTTGGTGGTTTGTGAATTTGGTTATTGGGTTTTGATCTTATAATTTCTTCACTGTGATTTTCTGGGATAATAGAAAGAACGATTGAGAGGAGCAGAGATGAAGAAAATTGAGAGGAGCAGAGAGGAAGAGAACTGAGGGCAGTAAATTTTGCTCAGTTAATTCGTTAGACAAACGGCGAGTGCTTTTCACGCGCTGTTAGTTTTGGATAGTGCGAATGCACTGCTAGTGCATGGAATACGCTCTCGTTCTTTCGCGCATATTACACAGAGCAATGCAATTTGGGTGCTCAGTCTCTAAAAACACCGCATCCTCATTGTGTGGGTGAAAACCTAGCACCTGAAACTTCCTACCATATGGCAATTTATTTTCAGAGATCAAAGGATATTTTAAAACCAGCTGGTTGATGGAAAGACGGTCAACTATCAAGCACCATTTTTGCATCTTGCATCCATTGTCATCCACCTCTTCTTTCCACTCCCAAACACTTAGGTGACAGTTACCTACAAAATCCTGCTTACCTACAAAATCCCTCTGGCACATCCTGTTAGAGTGGACTAAGAATAGTTACTTAAAGCATAACAACTGTTATCTAAAAGCAGGATAAATAACATGAGATAATCAATAAACTTAAACTTGGTGATATGTATCTAATATATTCTGTTTAGATAAATACAAGAGGCTTATGCATTTATCTTGTATAACAAGATAAATGAAGATATGTACATGCAGTAGAGATGGATTGAAACTCTAACTCCTTGATGGGACTGAGCTTAGAGTGATCCACTTCTCTGTATAAATAGGAGTCCCTGTGTTCACCAATACATGCTGAAAATACAGTAGCAATACCATCTAGCTTTTCACATATTGAGTGCTTCACAGAAGGCTTTTATTGAGTTCCTCATTCCGGCTCCTGCCATCACTTCCAGCTGCACTCTGCTCATTTCAAGATGTCAGAAAGGTGTCAAAGTCTTGCCACAAATGTCAACAATACGCTGACCTACCCCATGCCTCGGCGGAACCCCTGTCAATCATTATTGGCCCATGGATCCACTCCACGTGGGGCCTGGACTTGCTTGGCAAATTCCCAACCGCCAAGGGCCAGTAGGGCCAGTTCAAGTACATCATTGTTGCCATCAACTACAACAGTAAATGGATCGAGGCGAAACCGCTAACAGCAATAACTACCACCAAGGTAACTCACTTCCTCTGGAAGAACATCTACTGCTGCTACGGCGTTCCCCACACAATCATCACAGACAACGGCACACAGTTCAACAACAAGGAACTCATATCTTTCACCGCTAACCTGGGCACCAAGATGAGTTTTGCATCTGTCGCTCACCCCCAAACCAACGGCCAAGTCGAAGCAGCAAACAAGATAATCAAGAAGCTGCTAAAAAAGAAACTCGACGACGCCAAGGGTCTATGGGCAGAGAAGCTCCCGGAAGTTCTGTGGGCCATCAGGACTACCCCAACTTCCGCCACCGGTGAAACACCATTCTGTATGATGTTCGGAACTGAGGCCGTCCTACCCATTGAAGTCACCCAACCTACCGCTAGGGCCGAGGGCTACTGTTCCGAGACCAACGGCAAAGGCATCCACCTCGACAAAGACCTCCTCGAGGAGAAATGCCACAAGGCCTATTTGCACAACTTGCAAAACAAGCAACGGGTATCACGTTTCTACAATGCCAGGGTCAAAACCCGGAACCTCCAACTAGGGGACTGGATAATGAAAGAAGTTATTCCACCGCCAACGGCACTCCGCCCAACTTGGGAAGGACCATACAAAATAGTGGAAGTCGTTAGCCCCGACACCTTCTACTTAATGGACAAGGATGGCGTCACAACGACCCACCCTTGGAATACCGAACACCTTCGGTATTATTACAAATAGTCATGCCGCTACCCAAGAGCATCTTGACTTAGCTAAATTTTTGTTCAATATTTAGCCAAGGGAAGCTACCCAACGGGTACAACCCCGCTTTTGTAAACGTTGATCTGTCAGCTATCAATGAAACGAGGAATTATTCAAACCATTATTCAAACCATTGTCACCAAGTCCAGCACAAAAGTTAACTGGCAACGCCAACAACATTCTGCGGACTACGTCCGCTACATCGTGCACTTGGAACAATTTTAATTCCTTTAATGTTTCATTGATTAACAAAAAACAATCAAAACTCTAGCGGTATACGAATATTTAGACAACACAATCATGTCATTAGAAACAATCCCACACTAGGAAAAATTTCAGAAGCAAATAGCAATACTGCATATATTCAGGGTCTGGATTACCCGCCCAAAAATATTGTTAAATTACAAAAAGAGAAACCTCAGTGGCATTTCAAAAAAAAAAAAAAAAGCTACGGAGCTGGCAGTCTTCATGGATTATTGGGGGCGGCAGCAACATTTTCTTCGCCCACCGGCGGCTGTGGATTAACCAGGCGACTCGTTTGATCCGAACCACCAGCGGTAGGGCTCGGCGTCACCATGGTGCCATCCTCCCGAGTCTGGGCCGCCATGAACTCGGCTAGGGACACTTCAGACTGGGTAGGCATGGGAGTCCTCTGGGAATCATCCGTCGGACCATGGTCACTCTCACCACTGCCAGAGCGCGCACTTCCAGTCTGATCAGCGGCAGACCCACCCACTGGCACAGGTGGCTGGCTCAACGTACTGGCAGACTGAGACGCTTTAACCCAGTCAATGGCGCCCTTCTTGTTCAACAGGTCTAAATTGGCAGCGGCACCAGCCTTCGCCGCCTCCGTCAGAGCCTGTTATACTCCGGGGACTGCTTGAACGACTCCACGGCAGCGGCCTCTGAGCGGCTCCTCTTAGCTTCCAGCCGGGCAACCTCGCCCTCCAACCTCTTCACCTCCGCAGACTCGGTGGAAGACTCCCGCTGAAGGATATCAGCCCGCTTAACCTTGGCCGCCAGCTTTTCCTGCAGCAGAGCTATGTCTTGCTCCAGCTTGGATACGTGGTCGTTCCGCTCAAGGTCCCGCTCGATGGCGACTTTCAACTTGTCGCGGGCATCCAACGCGTCACACTTTGCCTTGGTCAGGCGCCGCTCGACCTCCGCCAACTTGTCTTTTGCCTCCCCCAACTCCCTCTGGAGACCTTTGATCTCCTCCCTCAGCTGCCGCTCAACCTGAGGTTGGTTCGACGCCTCCAGGAACAGCTAGTGCAGCCCAACGGACAGATGCCCAAAGGCCAAACTGAACGGCCGTCGAGCGAACGGTTCCATCCAGCCCGCCGAACCCGAGCCGCTCGCAGAGGTGGAAGAGAAACTCTCGCTCGGGGTCGGTCAGGAATTCAGCATACGCGACAAAGGAATCCAGACCACTTGCCAGCACCTCCCCGGCGACGGCCACAGTCACCTTCTGCGGGGCCTGTCTTGCCTTCTTCTGTTGGCGGGCCCCGATGGTCTCCGCATCGTCTGCCTCATCTTCCTCATCGGTGTCGTTCTGCCACCGCTTCCTTTGAAGAACCGCCCGTGTGGCACCAGCGGCAACAGGCCTCGAGGTTGCCTGTGGGTCCAACCCCGCAATGGTAACGGTTTCCATCCCTGGCACCACCCTGTCCCTTTGGGGCCCACGCCGGTTGGCGGCCACCCTCTCCTTGGTCTTCGCGGAAGCGGGATTGGCTTGACTCCTGCCAGCAGCCCCTTGCTCGGCGCAACCCTCGACCGACACCGCGGTCTGGCCAGCGGGAGCGAGATGTGAGTGATGAGGCATTGGCATCACCACTGGAGTCTCTGATGGGAATCATCCGTCGGACCATGGTCACTCTCACCACTGCCAGAGCGCGCACTTCCAGTCTGATCAGCGGCAGACCCACCCACTGGCACAGGTGGCTGGCTCAACGTACTGGCAGACTGAGACGCTTTAACCCAGTCAATGGCGCCCTTCTTGTTCAACAGGTCTAAATTGGCAGCGGCACCAGCCTTCGCCGCCTCCGTCAGAGCCTGTTATACTCCGGGGACTGCTTGAACGACTCCACGGCAGCGGCCTCTGAGCGGCTCCTCTTAGCTTCCAGCCGGGCAACCTCGCCCTCCAACCTCTTCACCTCCGCAGACTCGGTGGAAGACTCCCGCTGAAGGATATCAGCCCGCTTAACCTTGGCCGCCAGCTTTTCCTGCAGCAGAGCTATGTCTTGCTCCAGCTTGGATACGTGGTCGTTCCGCTCAAGGTCCCGCTCGATGGCGACTTTCAACTTGTCGCGGGCATCCAACGCGTCACACTTTGCCTTGGTCAGGCGCCGCTCGACCTCCGCCAACTTGTCTTTTGCCTCCCCCAACTCCCTCTGGAGACCTTTGATCTCCTCCCTCAGCTGCCGCTCAACCTGAGGTTGGTTCGACGCCTCCAGGAACAGCTAGTGCAGCCCAACGGACAGATGCCCAAAGGCCAAACTGAACGGCCGTCGAGCGAACGGTTCCATCCAGCCCGCCGAACCCGAGCCGCTCGCAGAGGTGGAAGAGAAACTCTCGCTCGGGGTCGGTCAGGAATTCAGCATACGCGACAAAGGAATCCAGACCACTTGCCAGCACCTCCCCGGCGACGGCCACAGTCACCTTCTGCGGGGCCTGTCTTGCCTTCTTCTGTTGGCGGGCCCCGATGGTCTCCGCATCGTCTGCCTCATCTTCCTCATCGGTGTCGTTCTGCCACCGCTTCCTTTGAAGAACCGCCCGTGT
Source organism: Rosa rugosa (assembly GCF_958449725.1). Lineage (NCBI taxonomy): Eukaryota > Viridiplantae > Streptophyta > Magnoliopsida > Rosales > Rosaceae > Rosa > Rosa rugosa. The sequence continues at coordinate 61,358,198 of NC_084821.1, read as the reverse complement.
GGCACCAGCGGCAACAGGCCTCGAGGTTGCCTGTGGGTCCAACCCCGCAATGGTAACGGTTTCCATCCCTGGCACCACCCTGTCCCTTTGGGGCCCACGCCGGTTGGCGGCCACCCTCTCCTTGGTCTTCGCGGAAGCGGGATTGGCTTGACTCCTGCCAGCAGCCCCTTGCTCGGCGCAACCCTCGACCGACACCGCGGTCTGGCCAGCGGGAGCGAGATGTGAGTGATGAGGCATTGGCATCACCACTGGAGTCTCTGATGGGAATCATCCGTCGGACCATGGTCACTCTCACCACTGCCAGAGCGCGCACTTCCAGTCTGATCAGCGGCAGACCCACCCACTGGCACAGGTGGCTGGCTCAACGTACTGGCAGACTGAGACGCTTTAACCCAGTCAATGGCGCCCTTCTTGTTCAACAGGTCTAAATTGGCAGCGGCACCAGCCTTCGCCGCCTCCGTCAGAGCCTGTTATACTCCGGGGACTGCTTGAACGACTCCACGGCAGCGGCCTCTGAGCGGCTCCTCTTAGCTTCCAGCCGGGCAACCTCGCCCTCCAACCTCTTCACCTCCGCAGACTCGGTGGAAGACTCCCGCTGAAGGATATCAGCCCGCTTAACCTTGGCCGCCAGCTTTTCCTGCAGCAGAGCTATGTCTTGCTCCAGCATGGATACGTGGTCGTTCCGCTCAAGGTCCCGCTCGATGGCGACTTTCAACTTGTCGCGGGCATCCAACGCGTCACACTTTGCCTTGGTCAGGCGCCGCTCGACCTCCGCCAACTTGTCTTTTGCCTCCCCCAACTCCCTCTGGAGACCTTTGATCTCCTCCCTCAGCTGCCGCTCAACCTGAGGTTGGTTCGACGCCTCCAGGAACAGCTAGTGCAGCCCAACGGACAGATGCCCAAAGGCCAAACTGAACGGCCGTCGAGCGAACGGTTCCATCCAGCCCGCCGAACCCGAGCCGCTCGCAGAGGTGGAAGAGAAACTCTCGCTCGGGGTCGGTCAGGAATTCAGCATACGCGACAAAGGAATCCAGACCACTTGCCAGCACCTCCCCGGCGACGGCCACAGTCACCTTCTGCGGGGCCTGTCTTGCCTTCTTCTGTTGGCGGGCCCCGATGGTCTCCGCATCGTCTGCCTCATCTTCCTCATCGGTGTCGTTCTGCCACCGCTTCCTTTGAAGAACCGCCCGTGTGGCACCAGCGGCAACAGGCCTCGAGGTTGCCTGTGGGTCCAACCCCGCAATGGTAACGGTTTCCATCCCTGGCACCACCCTGTCCCTTTGGGGCCCACGCCGGTTGGCGGCCACCCTCTCCTTGGTCTTCGCGGAAGCGGGATTGGCTTGACTCCTGCCAGCAGCCCCTTGCTCGGCGCAACCCTCGACCGACACCGCGGTCTGGCCAGCGGGAGCGAGATGTGAGTGATGAGGCATTGGCATCACCACTGGAGTCTCTGATTGGCTCACCGCCAGGGTCTGCGGGTCAACGACAGTTTGCTGGGCTGTCAACCCAACGGCATACATGCCCTCCAAGAAGTTCTGAATTTCGGCACGGTCCATGGCCTTGTCAAACGCGTCACGACTCGCATTGTTACCCGGCGGTGTATCTAAACAAGCACAGCGCTAGTCAGCATGGGACAAATTGAAGTAAATCACAAGGTGGAGGGAGGTACTTACCAAGGGCGCGCGTCAACTGCAGATCAACCAACAACTCCCAGCCGGTGAGCAGGCGAAGGTCAAGCAGGTTACGATTCTGCCAGCAACCTTTAATCCTTGCCACGCGGCACTGTTCCTCGCGCCTCAAGTTAAAATGCAAGCCCGCTGCACTAAAAGGGAAGCAATGATTAGAACAAAATACAGAGGCACATCATACAAACAAATCCGACAACTTCGATCAGCGGAGGCTAGCGACAACCTCGGATTGGTTGGAACTCTGACATAATCCTAAAAGTCGGCGCCCCCTCATTTACCCCAGCATCATATTCCCATCCAGTAGTCGCAACGCAGAAGGTAGCCCGCCAGGGAGACATGGAATCTTTCAGATTCTCGATCAACTTGGGCGCCCCCTGACGACGGGTCAGGTTCACCTGTCAGTTACACCCTTGGCGCCTCATGTAGACGAGTTCGTAGAAGTGTAGCACTTCCGCCACGGTCGGCCCCTCACAACCTGACAGACGCCACAGCGAGTTCAACACCATCAACAACCGCCACATGTTGGGGCAAATTTGCCCAAACGCATGATCGAAATCGCAGACCAAGATTTGGAGGTTCGGCAGTAGCGGAAGAGTGACCCCTTGCCGGAAGATGGCCTCGTGAACGGAGGCGTGTCCCGCTGGCAGAATCGATGCCCTTTCATCCCTCGTCGGCGGACGCAGCTTCACTACGCCAGGAAGGCGAAACACCCGCTTCGGTCGATTAACAGCGGCCGCAGTCATCGGCCCTCCTGCCTCGTCAACTGCAGTACCGTCACGAAGGACCCAGGATGACTCTATCTCCTCCCTGCCAGCCTCTCCCCCATCAGCAGAGCCGCTAGCGGCGCTGTTACTAGCCAGCCTCTCCTCGAGCCGCTGGCGGGCGACAGTGTCCTCCCTTGCCCTAGAACTCTCTCGACGCCCAACACGACCCATAGTACTTCCCAGGGTATGGTCTGTAACGGCTCGATGTTTAGCAGTGCCGACAGTGAGGTTCCTGCAGGGGCAGACGAACGCAACGAGTCAATAAATATCCTATCTGAACCGCTGAGCGACACGTCAGACCCGGAATCCTCACTGCTGGAGATCTCTACGACGTTAGCCATCACAAACCCTAAAACCCAAGTCAGTCAGTTCCAACAAGATCTAAACTATCCCTACGACAGTTTTCATCCAAGAATATCAAGAACAGTTACCCAGAAAACACCAAAACAAGAACACAATGCATATACACTCGAAACCCAGATGCGACCATCTACCAAATCCCTAAACCTCAACTCTCTACCACACACCTAAACCCATCCCCAAAATCATCTTAAATCCTCAGACGCACCCGAAAATAGCAGAAATCACTCCAAATACCAAAAACAGAAACTGACAGAAACAAGAACTAATAAAATAGGGACGGGGCTCAGATAACCAACCTGAAATATGGGAACTCTGGTGCGCTTGATGATACTCGTCTTTGCTTCAAGAGGTCTCCGTCCTCCAAAGATCAATAACCTCACACGAATTGCAGAACCTTCTTCTCAGATCTCAGAGAAAAGCTTGAAGGCGACGATATTAGTTCAGAGTGCAGAAAGTGTTGAACCACTCGGTTTCCCTCTCTTTTATGTCAACATCAAGCAAATCTAAGCCGTCCGCTAAAAAACGACATCACACGACAGCCGTACAAGTGCCCCACGATCGCACTTACTCTTCTGATTAACAGAGGCGTCGCCTCGGTTACAAAATCCATAATGACTCGCATTGATGGTGAAGATACGGGCATGCTGAGGAGATGTTATCCCACATGCTAACCCAATGCATGATGACCACGTGTCGGGCACCGTCAGACGAAGCGTCTATCCAAAGTAACCGTCAAAAAGGAAGTTCACCAATCATCGAGATAGTCTCCGCTAGGCGTTTCTCCCTTCCATCTTGCAAGAGAGAGGCTCCGCTAAGCGCAACACCGCTAGCGGGATTTCTCCCTTCCATCCTGCAAGCGAGTCTCCGCTAAGCGCAACACCGCTAGCGGGACTTCTCCCTTTCATCTTGCAAGCGAGAGTCTCCGCTAAGCGCAACACCGCTAGCGGGACTTCTCCCTTCCATCTTGCAAGAGAGAGGCTCCGCTAAGCGCAACACCGCTAGCGGGATTTCTCTCTTCCATCCTACAAGCGAGTCTCCGCTAAGCGTAACACCGCTAGCGGGACTTCTCCCTTTCATCTTGCAAGCGAGAGTCTCCGCTAAGCGCAACACCGCTAGCAGAACTTCTCCCTTCCATCTTGCAAGCGAGTCTCCGCTAAGCGCAACACCGCTAGCGGAATGTCTCACTTCATCTTACAACAGTCTCCGCTGAGAGTAGCACCGCTCGCTAAGCTTCAAGCCAGAAGGTCCCCGCGACGCTTCTTATCGCTTTTTATTAGCGAACGGACTTCCGTCAACGGCGATTCCCAAGGCAACGCCTCATTCTGACAACGACCGCCACGCAGCGTTACAGTCAAGCTACGTCCCTCCGGGCCAAGTAAAGGGACATATCAACCGTCTTCGGCGGCCCTGATCAGGCACGTTGACCCCCGACACTCGGGTATCAAAGATTGGGCTCGCTACCCAACACCCTCTGTTCAGTACAGATCCCCCTCATCAAACAATATGTCGGCCAAACGGAGGCCCATCTTAGCCGGGGAGTGGGGGACTCCCTGGGGGGCCTAGCAGGGGCCCACCTGAAAGGGTATAAAGTGTTCGCTCAGAGAATCCATGGTTAACAACGCACTGACGCTAATTATGCTGTCGCAAGTCTAGCAGAACGCTTCGAACCGCTAGGCAACTCCCCAACCAAGATTGCCCTCCTTGATTGGGGACTTGGGGGACTTGTACTTACATAAGCATTTGCCAAGCATAATTAGCTATAATGAGTCACGCTCATGCTACCGCCAGCAGTACCAACTACCACCAACGGTATGACCTACGGAAACACAGCCAAGCAGGCTACCACCTGAGCCCCAGCTCACCCCTAGATCACCGCTGACGCTCAGCCACGCGCTGCGCCAAAACAGCACCAGAAGCTCCACAAACTGGGAACTGAAGCATATCAGTTCTACATCGAAAGCAAGGAAGAGGTCAGCCTCTTCCCCACCTATAAAAGGTTCACTCATCTCTCCTCATTAATTACGCATTAACTACTTACCTACTGTTATTCTGTCAACATAAATACATTGATTAACTTAGGCATCGGAGAAGAGAAGACCGCCCAGCGCGGTCTCCCTCTGACGCCCTTTGTATTTTACTTGACAGGTAGTTGGAGTATTGAGCACATCATAAGTAGCGGTCCGCCCATCGGACCAGCATTAACCAAGATTTAGCCACCGCTGGATTTTAGACATTAACAAATGTCAACAAGTATGGTAAAGGAAAACATACGAAAACCGAAATCAGAAAAACTTCTTCAAAATATCGCAAACCAATACCCGAGTACGGTTTCGAACAGTACTCAGAAAATCTTAAGTGAGATCATTCTCATAGAACATGAGAAAGAAAAATGCGATTATTAAACATAACACTATTTTCCAAATCGTTAAATAATAATGCGCGAGATTAACAAAAAGCAATAAACATGTTTTAGAATTCTCTTCAGAAATCACAACATCTTAACAAGCCATATAGTAAAACCATTTCTGAAAATCACAACCAATATCCAAAAATAATACCAATCTCAAATCATTTTCCGAAACCAAGTCATAGTCCAAAATCATATTATAAGCTAGATAAGAAAAACGATATTACGAAAAATCATGCATGCATTTATCTAAAACAAAATGTCCAGTCACTATATAAGGCTAACGTAGCAAAGTGTAGATATCCTCGTTGAGCGATGGCTAAGTATATCGTCCTGTACAAAATTATAATTCATAAATGATAATTCAAAATTTGAAAGTTAAATATGAATTCTCTAACGAACCTCGGAATTCCCTCTAACATAAATTCATCAGAGTTCCAAAATCACATCGGAATCAACCCAAACTTCAAGGGTTTCGTCAACTTAATTATTTTAACATCATGAAGAAATACGAAGACGATCCAACTGTCTAATTTTCCTTAAATCGTAACCCAAAAATCTGAAACACAGAAATTTTCAATCGATTTCAAAAGTTCACCATTCACAACAAAAACCATATCAACACTTTGGTACCGACAAGCTCTATCTGACAAGCCAAGGCAAAAAGCCATAAGCGGCCTTATGCGCCGTCGATTTCTGACTCATATTCGGGTCACAACACCTATGTCAAATTGTTCATTACAACATCCGCAACAACTTTTACAACTACCACAAGGTCCAATTTCAATCGAGGCCGCTGGAAATTACCTCAAGCACTTCAGGAATTTGAAATTCAAATCCCTTTGATTTCTCCTCCACACTTCGATTTGATGCAAGAAACTTGTGAGGTTGGAAAGAGGATGGAAGCAACTTCAAGACCCAGGCTGTTGATGAGGAAGTCGGGAGCCGCTATCTATAGAGTAATATGTCTGAGTGCTCTATCCTGATACCTGTTAAGACAGAAATATGTCAGAGGGAGACCGAGGTTGCCAGGCTATAACCCTCTGATGCCTAAGTCAGTATCTGTTATGAGATCAAGACAGGAAACAGTATAGAGTGGAATAGTGAACTTACCTGATTGGGAAGGATTTCCCCCTTTTATAGGAGATGTTGGGCGATGTGCTTGTTTGCTCTTCGATGTGGGAGTGCCTTCCCTCATATGTCAAGGTCTTCAAGGCTTCGATGCGTCTCTCTGGGCAATAATTGATAAAAGAAAAGGCCAGAAAACAAACGAGGAGGAAGAGGCGCCTTCAATCAGGTCGACGAAAGAGAATTGAGTTTCTGAAATTAGGGTTCAGGTGAAATGGAAAATGAACTTATCGTAAGTGGAAACTTTTCCTATTTATACTAAGGTTCGAAAATGGTAACTAGAGATTTTTAGCCCATAACTTCTTCGTTCGAACTCCGATTTGAGTGTGTCACATGTTCACAAACTCGTTTTAACATCCTCTACAACTTTCGTGAATGAAGTCTTTTTTTTTTTAAATGAAAGAAACAAAAAGTCAACTTGGAGCCCCTCTAAAAGTATCGAAACAAAGTTAAAAGTGAAAATAATTGTAGTTTACCGTCCAAATGACTTGTAAACTGTTAAATTAAGGGTCCTTGATCCAAAGCACCAAAATTGCCCAAAATTATCCTACTTACCCCACCAACATATTTTTATTCACACTAACCCAATTTAAAGAGAAATGACAACTGTGCCCTTAACATAATTAAGAAACCACATCATTGTCCTCTCTCTATCTCTCTCTCTCTCTCCTCCAAAATCCAATTCCAGACTCCGACGTCCAGCATCAAAATTCGAAGTGGCGCGGCATCCTGGAACCGCAGGGCAGTCTTAACAGTGGCAGCTGCGCCGGGCAGTCTTAACAGTGGCAGCTGCACCGAGCAGCAGGTCTCGGCTTCGTTCGTGAACTCCTTTCGAGTCACCGCCGTTGCCGATCCAGTCTGGAATTTGAAGTAGTTCTCTCCGGTATCGCACCTATAGCTCCAAGTCTCCTGATTTAGATTGTGTCATTGTCAACATCCTCTCACGACTACCGGCCAAATATCTGCTTCAATTCCGATGAGTGTGCAAAGCATGGCAGGCCTCGATCTCCGATCCTTATTTCATCCGAAAACACTTAAGCTGCATCAACACCAAAATCAGCACCAGCTACTCTCTCCTTATCAGAGATGAAATTTTTCGATCTGCAGAGTACGAAGCCATATTGAAGTGTTTGAGCCATGATGGTCCTCTTCCGAGCAGAAGGCTTCATGGTTTTCTCCGATTTGGTGCCCAAAGCATTTTCTGGGTAGCCAAATCATGTTTTTTTTTTTAGTAAACTGTGGGCTCCGAGAAGGAAAGAAAAAAAAAAAGTTTTATACAATTTTGTCTTGTTTTATACATGCAAAGCTTTGAAAAGAATTCCATCATGTAATTTGGTCTTGTTTTCATTATACAATCTATTCTTTTTCTTCTTCGTTTTTTGGTAAAATGGTGGCAGAAGGCCCAAAAGGAAAGAAAAAAAAAAGTTTTATCTGGGGGCAATAGAGGTCTATTAAAGGTCTATTGGGGGGTAATAGACGTCTATTGGGGGCAATAAATGTTTTGAATTGATGTAATCTCCTCTTTTTTTTTCTTAATCAAAGTTTTATTTGTCTAATTTTAGGGAGATTAATTCTCATTCCGGTGACTGAAAGTTCTATTAGGGGGCCATGAACTTCTATTGGAGGGCAATAAACCTCTCCGGCCGTCCCCCTATGAGGGCTCCGGAGAGGTTTCATAAACTTTAATTGCCCCCCAATAAAAGTTTATTGGGGGGCAATAAACGTCTATTAGGTGGAAATAAAGGTTTGTTGGGCGAGGAGGCAATAAACCTCTCCGGTGATCTATGAGATCTCCGACGACCTCCGGCTCGGTTTTCAGAGAAATCTGATGGCTGATGACCGGATTCCTATGATCGGATTCCTGCGATCGTTGACCGTAATCTGGCGGCCGATGACGGGACTCCGGCGAAGTCTCTTATGGCTTCTCTCTCTTCCATTCTCTCTCTCTCTCTCTCTCTCTCTCTCTCTCTCTCTCTCTATGTAACAAAGGGGTGAGGGTAAAATAGTCTAAAATTAAAAAATTAAAAATTAAATAAACTTCATTAGGTATTAGGAAAGACCTTATTGCCGGGCGTGGGGCTGAGCCTCCCAGCTAGGCTAGGTTCCAAACCCCTTTCAAAAAAAAAAAAAAAAAAGGAAAGACCTTATTAGAGTCTTTATGTGTAAGGGAGAATTAAAAAAAACTTAATGGAGTAAGTGAGATAAATGACCCAAAATTAGGATAAATTGACAAAAACCCTTAAATTAAGGTACAGGGTGTAACATTTGCTATGTGTCAACAAGAAAAATTCCAACACACGTGTTATTGAACGTTTAAGCTTAGAGATCTACACATATTTGCTCTATTTATGAAGATAAAATTCAATTAAAAATTCTTTGAATAAATACAAATTAAAAAAAAAAATCAATAGTAGTCAATTTCTTTATCTACTAGATATAGGGAGAATGTCAGGAATAGTCACTGAGTTATGACATATTCAACACTTAACTCACTGTATTTTCAACAATATCACATAACTCACTCAATTTTGAAACCGTCTTTCACATAACTCACTACCGTCTACTTGGTCGTTAAATAATTGATCACATGTAATATATTGAGGGATAATTTCGTCCAATCAAGCTATTCCTAAGCATCTCTCTCTCTCTCTCTCTCTCTCTCTCTCTCTCTCGTCCTGTCACCTTCAACCCGAAAGCCCCAAGCTTGGGCTCAACCAAAATCTGGAATTTAAGTCAGCAGCTAACCTCAAAATTCATTAATTTTCATTGAATATTATAAAGATTTTGTTTTTGTTTGGGGGTGAGGAGAGAGAAAGCTCAATGTTTTCAGATTTGATTACATCTAAATGAATGACTACAAAGCTGGGGGCTTTTCACAGCTGAAATAATGGAAAGAGAGAGAGTAGGGGGGTAGAGGTGTAGAGGTCCACTTTTTCCTCTTTTGTTGGTTTTAACCTTTTTCTTTTCTTGGATCTTTGTTTTCTTGTTGCTCAGAGAATTTAACTCACTGAATCAAAGCCCTTCTTCTTATTCTTCTCTCATGAAGTTCAAGCCTTTATTACTTTGAAATAGCACAGTCAATCAAACCAGCAAACCCAGAACACAACACTCAAACAGAAACCCGAAACCATGAAAGACATGGAGAAAAGCGTGGATCCTCAGCTATGGCAGGCCTGCGCCTGCGGCATGGTCCAAATGGCTCCGGTGAACTCCAAAGGCTTCTACTTTCCTCAAGGCCACGCCGAGCACGCCCAAACCACGTTGATTTCCCAGCCTCCGTCAGAATCTCATCTCTCATTGTCTTCTCTTCCTCTCACTCCCACTCTCGTCTCTCTCTAGTTCTTCCCCTTTTTGTTTTGTGATTTGAGAAAGTGGGCTCTAACTCAACTAAACAATATTTTCACAGTGAATTGGACAAAAATGACCCTTTCAGTTCAAATATTTAACAGATAATAAACGTTGTTAGACGATAGACGATAGTGAGTTATGTGAAAGACGGTTTCAAAATTGAGTGAGTTATGTGATATTGTTGAAAATATAGTGAGTTAAATGTCGAATATGTCATAACTCAGTGACTATTCCTGATTTTTTCCCACTAGATATAACTATATTTAAACTTTCAACTCTTTTATTCACTTCTGAGCACCACATATTACAATAGATGCTAATAAACGCTAACGTACAATAATTATTCCGTGAGTCGAATTCAGGACTTTCTACTTACTAAATAAACATTAATACCATTGGACCAAGTAATACTGAGGAAGAGGTGGGATACTTTGTTCATGCTTGAAAAAGTTTTGGAGATCAACCTCGGTCTTCACACGTACCAGCCTTTCAAAATTACCTTCAAAGTATTTGCTTCCATAGACTCTAGCAATGTTAAAGATGGTCTGATTATCCAAATTGGCCCCAATGTCAAGATCCCTATAGTTTTGGAAGGCCTCTCTTGGTCGCTTGGACACAAATGGAGTCATTATTTTGTGAAAATTTCTAGATAAGCTAAGGTACTTGTTTGTGGCCTCAATCCCTTCTTCTTCCCACGACCAAGAATATTGAATCATGAACAGGTTTCCGGCTCGGTGAGGGAAGGGAGTTGCCCACTCGGAAATCTCACTCATTCTTCCACCATAAGGGCTCCATTGCATCCAAGAGTTCTCCATCTTAAGTAGCTCCTTCAATATGTATTCTATGTCTTGTTTTGGAATTGGTTCTTTCACGTAGTCAGACTTACCTTTCATGCTGTGGTCTGGCCCCCTGGGCCTTTCGAGTAGAACATCTATGGAAGTTCCAACTGGGTGATCATCCCAAAATACCGTAGATTCTACCCAACTCATTTCAAAGCAATCTGTTTTCTGCAAAGCCAATTCAGGAAGACTCTCATTTATCAGTGAAAGAAGCTCATCACTTTGTCCCAAGAAGAAACCAATGAATGACACTTCCAAAGTCTTGTTACGCAAACTAGTACTCAACACTTGAGGCATTGCTCTGATGAAGACTTCTTTAGGTAGATTAGGCGCCACATGTTGCCACCGGTAAAGAACATCTGTAGCGCCTTGCTCAAGGGTCCTTCCGATGTTGAATACAGTCACCTTGGCTGGCACTGGAAGTAGCTTTATTTTCCATGACAAAATGACTCCAAAGCTTGCTCCACCACCTCCTCTAATGGCCCAAAAAAGATCTTCTCCCATAGACTTTCTGTCAAGAATTGTACCATTCACATTAACTAGTTTAGCATCTTCAATGTTATCCACTGTGAGCCCATATTTTCTCAGCATGACACCATACCCTGCACCACTAAAATGACCACCAACACCAACAGTTGGACCAGTTGCAGCTGGAAAGCCATGAACTTTACTTTTCTTTGCAATTTCATAGTAAAGTTCACCTACAATAGCCCCAGACTCAACCCAAGCACTCTCATCTGCGATATCAATATGAATGGCGCGGAGGTTAAACATGTCAAGAATAACAAAGGGGACATATGACACGTACGATAGACCCTCGTAATCATGGCCACCACTTCGGATTCTAATCTGCAAACCATGCCGCTTTGCGCAGATCACAGTTGCTTGCACATGGGATTCATGCTTGGCTGTTACAATAACCCATGGTTTCGGAGTTGTAGGGGTGTAATATCTGCTGTTTCTGATGTATGCCAGCAGAACGGATTCAAAAGTAGCATTTTGGCAGGTGTAAATGGCTTCAGAGATGGAGTAGTTGGAGTGAGATTGTTCTGGAAGGCATTTGAGGAAGTTTTCGAGAATGGGATTTGAAGTAGTTGCCCATGATTCTGAGAACCAAAGGGTTGAGAGAATGAAGAGTACTACTGCTACAGAACTTGGTAACTTCATTAGTGTTTTTTTCATTTCTTTCTAGTTGCTAGTGCTGGTTTTTGATAGATTCTACAAGGTAAAAGGAGTCTAGGACAAGGTGTGTAAGAAGGTATTCAGGTAAGGTGGTTTGGAGTTTGGACAAGAAGAAACAGGGGCCTTTTTGTGTTTTAGAAGCATGGTTGTATTGCTCCTTCCTTGATTATAGTGTACAAGAGCTCAGACATATTTATCGAAGTTAACCGACTTTGATGGACTGTAAGTCAATCATTAGTAGAAAACTCTATAACTCACCAAATGCACTGACGGACCCAGCCTTTGTATTACTATTGTGATAGTTCGATGTGATTTAGTTAGACAGTTAGTTTTGATAGTTAGTTGATGTTATTTTAGCTACCACAAATTTAGTCCAATGATTAACTGATTAACATATTCAAATCAAAATAAATAAGGAGATATGCGGGGCCATTGTTTCACAATTTCTGTCTAAATATGATACACGTTGATTAAGTATCAAGGAGATCCTTGGTTTTCTTGACTTTGAATCTAGGCCATTAGCCAGCCATCCAAAGACCCATAAAGGATCTACAGTTCTACAACTACAATCAACTTATGCTTCATAATTTCTGTATAGAAATGATCTACCCATTGTTCCTAAGAATTAATGAAGATTCAAGCATGCAACGACCTTATTGCAGACCTGTTTTATGGGCTTATCCCCAAGTTCTCATTCAGCAAATTTGATGATTGTGTGAGAAAATTGAACACCCAACTGAAAACCCAGATATAATTATAAATTTGATGATCCGATCAGGTCCTTTGGAGGCCGAAGAGGATGGTAAGGAGTTCCAAGAGATGACGGCGTGGGGATCCTATAGGGGTGGGTTGGGTTGGCCAATTAGGCACCCTAGTTCTCTTCTACATCCAGTTAGGTTGAGAGTCGTTGAGGCTGTGACTTCAGGAGATTGTTGGTGGTTGGTCAACGACTTGGCATCGTGATGCTTCGGTGGAGGCGCGGCTTGGTCTGGGTGGCCACCCGGATCTGATCTGGATCAAGTCCTACTGAATATAAAATATAAAAAAAACAAAGAGGAGCAACGACATCTTTTTTTTTTTTGAGAAGAAGGAGCGACGACATCTGGAAGTGAGAAGATCGAAAAGAGTTGAGAATTTGTGTATTTCAAACTTTTTCTACTGTGGGATATTAGCTAATAGCTACAGACTTGTGGAGAAGAAGAAGAGGTAAAAAATATAGGTAAGGATATTGACGGGAATAGATGAAAACAAACGTCTGTTTGTCTTGGAAAGCCAAAATTTTGTATTTTAAGTCCAATGCTGACATGGAACCTTATTGACCTTTGGATATGAAATGAAGGGTTGCGATTTAAACTCAAAGACAAACAAGGATGAAATGGACCCAAGGAGAGGTTCCAGATCCTACGGAGAAGAAAAAATTAAAGACCAAAACCTGCGGCAGCCAAAAAGGCTTTTTTGGTCAAGTCAATTACACTCGGAGCTCACAGACTATTTGTCTGTGGAAATGTATAAAAAAAAAAAAAAAAGTCAAAACAAATGCCGAGCGCTTCCTCATCATGAAAGCCATGCATGGTGAAAGAGTTCCCAAGCAAAGCTTGTTCCTTTACTTATCCAACACCGTGAACCATAGCTGGCTTCTTAACAAGAATTCAATTCTATTAAATTGGGTTGTAAGTTTTGGAATTGGGTGGTAATCACCCACCGGAGTTGCTGGCGGGAGAGTTCTCTATTAATGGAGGAATTGGATCTTACAAGTATAGGCTTTGACTCGAATTTGTCATGTCAAACTGGTATGAGCTTTATTCTTCTAAGTTTCCAAAAATGTAAGGCCTAATTTGGGATTGGTGTGCTGTGGATAGAAGTGCTTTTAGTTTTGCTGTGACCAGAAGTGTTTTTAGTTTTGTTATGAGAAAAAGCAGTGAGTATTTAGTAAATTGTTTTTTAAAAGTGCTATGAGAATGAAAAATAGTTTAAAGGTGTTTGGTAAACTGAATGTAAAAACCAAAAAGGATATGAATACCTAAACATCTTCAATCCACTCTCACTTCAAATATATCAATATAATTGACTTTATACTTTTACAGTCACAAATAAATTCTGTCAGTAAAAAAAGTTTTTTTTTTTTTTTTAGACTCAAATTTAAAACATTGATTAGCTAGAATATCATCTTAAGATTTTATTCAAAAAAAGAAAAAAAAAAAAGAATATCATCTTAAGATTCTGGCCATTGTAACAAAAGCATTCACAGATGTTTCACATAACAAGGGAAACTAGCGGTAGCAATATATATACACACATAGTAAAACACCAAACCAGTAGGAGGTCAATATCTTGCTCTTTCAGTTCTTCTCAATGATGCTGGAGAGTATAATCAATATCACCATCACAATGATGCTGGAGAGTATATCTCCATCAACACCTTCATCTATCTTTTTCACCTTGGTAGGGTTGCCAGACATCACAGTCCAAGTCACAGAGATTCTCAATTATTGGATCATAGTTGAATATAAGACTGTTGGAAACAATTGAAAACAATTGTTAACAAACACCTCCGTTACAAACAGTATACAAACCCCAACAACGATTGTAGATAATGCAACGTAGATTATAGATACAACATGCTGCTCCATTCAGTGATTGCAGTTGTCAGAGTAAAAAACAAGTAAAGAGCACATGCCTGCACACACCCACATCAAAATAGAAGCAACTATAATAATAAAGAAGGTACCACACTCATTTTTCTTTCATTGTTCCTGTTATAAGTGGTGGGTGCAAAACAATATCATATACAATTGGTTCGACTTAAAGTATATACAAATTTCGCCATCTTCAACCTTCTAGCTTAAATTCAAATGTGTCACTTGCTGGTGTAGCCCACTTGTTGGTAATTCCAATACCAACTAGAAAGGAACTAAGAATCTGAACTGCTCCATTGCAAAATCTGAAGCCATGACAGCTTGTCGAGCCTCTTGGCCACTGATCCCAACTCCTACATCAACCATTTGGATCATCAAAACATCATTAGCACCTAATAGTATTATGAAAAAAAGCTTCTAATGTAAGAGCAATCACACCAATAAAGATAAGCATTAAAGAGAGAATACCCAACCAAACAAAGGAAGGAAAAAAAAAAAAAAAAGGCTGTGTCAAAGAGCATAGAATCAACACAGGATAAGCCATAGAACAAAGCATCCAAGAACTTGTGCTGTAATTCTGCAAAAATTCATACCAAAAGCCAAATTCCAAAAGAAAAAAAGGGTCAAATAAGAATTGCAAATACATATAATTGAATAAGAATGGTCATCTGCAAGGGCGGAGCCACGTTGGGGCACGGTGGGTCTCATGCCCCAGTAAAATTTAAGTATAAAACTTTGCTAGTTTCATAATAGGAACGGTAGCTGTCTTACTGTAGTGGTAGAGGGTTTCCTCCATGTGAACTTGGTCCAACTTGGTCTCAGGTTTGAGCTATGTTACCAACAATGCACTTTTGTTTTTGTAAAAAAAAAATTTTAACAGTAATGTTGTTCTTTCTTCCCAACAAAAAACCATTAACACTATTCTTTTTTATGATTTTAAAATTCAAAGATAAATCATATTTCCATTATGAAATATTGTCCAAAATTTAAAAACTATAAGTTTGATTAATAAAATTTTATTTCTGTTATATTTCCTTAATTTTATTATAATTTTTATTTTTATTAAAATTTTGATATTTTTAAGTTTCGATTTTTTTTAAAACTTTCAAGTGCCCCACTTGAGATCAATTTCTGGCTCTGCCAGTGGTCATCTGGCTCATCTTGTCTACAAGTGTGGGAAACCTGGACTAGATAGAGGATGAACAGCCGGCATGGTGATCTGTCGATAGTTGCAAGTAAGATCGAATGTCTGAGATCAGATTAAGCTATAAATCATTACAACCCATATCAGAATCCCCCGAAAAGCGTCACTCATCCCCTAAGAATCGGTGAGACAATCACAGAGAGAATGAGAGGATGCTAAAAGAGTGTGACAGAACAAAGGACCTATCAATGTAAAACTTATAAAAGCACTAGGACTTATAAAAGCACTAGGACAATCTGGGCCGTTCATTATGTTTCATTAAGTCTTCCGCGTTCTTAACTTGATTCTCGCAGAAGCAGAAATCAAAAGCTGCTATTTATAGCTTCCCTATTTCCGCAGTTTGAAGAATCGCTTCTGGCCAAAAGCTGACTCTAGATAGTTTACCAAACACCTCAAACAATTTCAGAAGTGCTTTTAGGATCAAAACAGTTTTAAAAACATTCCCAAACTAGACCTAAGTCTTTTTTTTTTTTTTTGAAAAGCTTATTATATATATTTATATGCATGCTTTGCAGCAGGTAGCTAAGTTACCGGTTGGATGATCAAAACTCTACATTAATTGTTGTAGTAGAATTAAAAACCATTGACATGAATTGACCAAATTGCATATTTGGATTGGTCAAGTAAAGTCAAGTTTCCATTCTGGATTGTCCTAAGCCATGGTGTTGAGAATATATAGATCCCACATGGAAAATGGGAGATCTAGCCTATGCGTTTATAAGGGTTTGAGTCACTCCATCCATTGCCAACTGGTTTTGGATGTGAACTCCAAATTACTTTATCATGGTATCAGAGCGGGTTATCTCACGTGTGCATGTCTCACGACCACACGGGCTTCATGTCACTCAAAGTTATTTATGTATATGGCTTGAAAATTCGTCACACGTGCAGAGACGTGTTAAAAATATATAGATCCCACATGAAAAAAAGGAGACCTAACCTATGACATGGAGATATAAGTTTTGAAGAAAAAGTAAACAAAAGGAAAGATGAACTAATATTACTATAGCATGAGATACCATAAGCAAATTTCTTTGGGAGATTACAGGTCCACCACCGCTTCGGGGCATTACAGATGCGCCCCATTAAATAAGAGAAGAAACAGAAAAGCTTATGACCTAGATATAACCAAAAATATATATATATATATATATGATATGACCTACAAGCTTGACCGATAGAAATTAAACAAGGCAGCCCAAATTCCTAAAGCTAAATAGAATAAAATAAAACGTGAAGAAAAAATAGAAGAAAATATTCCAAGCAGAAGTAAAAGCTTTGACTCGTTTAGTTGGGACTAACACTGGAAGACAGAAAACTTTTCAAAAGCAACAAAAAGAAGATTTGTTTCTACTTCTTCGCTCTGAACCACGATGGGTTGGATTTTCATCTTCTCTCTATTTAAACAACAACTTTTTTTAATTTTCTAAAAGTGCCAAGTACGACTATTGTTGGATGCTTTAATAGTTTTTTAGATTATAAAAGATTGGCCTTCAATTAGCTAACAATTTTGATGCATGGTCATGATTTGTTACAATTTGTCCAGTAATTAATTTTATATTTTCTTGTATTTGGTCTTATTTATATCTTTTCACTTAATTGAATAGATTAACTTCATAAGTATGGCAAACTCTAGCCTCTCTCTAACGGCGCTCTCTCTTGCGCTGATCCTAGTGCTGTTACCGAGCGGCACCAAATACAGCGGCTCTGGCCAATCAATATCGAGACGCCTATGTCCCCTCCCTCTCGATGGTGTTTCGATTTCAGCAATGGTTGGACCGCCCTCTTGGGCTGGTTCCTCTCCATCTCAGCTTTTCTAGTCGCGGTTGGCTTTTGCTTGGCGATGGCCGAATCTTAGTTTGCACCAAGGCATGCCGTGTTGTGTCCTGAACCCTGTCTAGAAGGTGCGGATTTTGGGTCACCAGAGTTTGCTTGGCTTCAATCGGAGACTTCTATGACGGTGGCAGGATCTGTGTGCTACCAATATGCGAGGACGCAATCGAGGTTGTCACTATGCTGATCCTAGCGACGATGCTGGTTGTGTCGTGCTGTTCTTGGGTTGGGATAGATGCGTCGGTGTGGCTGAGACCGGAATTTTCGAAGGCTGATGACGGCGCAATCGTGACTACCACGTCGCTGCTGACAGTGGCGGCAAAGGGCGACTGTAATGGGCGGAATACCTGATTCCTACACTGCTGGTGTTTCCGGTGGTTGCCGGCAGTCCGATGAGGGAGACTTCGCAATGCCTGGAGATCGGTGGCCAAATCAATCTGGGCCTTCTTGAATTTGGGCTTCAGTAGGGCCCACTACACCATGAAACCCTACTCGTCTTTGGGCTGGGCAAGGTTCTAAAAAGCGCTAGGCGCTAGTCGGGCAGTCGATAAGGGACTAGGCGGTTTTGTATTTTTTTAATTTTAATTTAGATTTTTATTGCATTTAAGTAAATATTTATTTAGTTAACTATTTTTTTAATTAAGTAGATGTAATATTGCCGTAGTATTCAATTATCCAACACCAAGCAGAAGAGTATTAAATATTAATTATGCTTCTTATTGGCCTGATCACTTTTGTGCCTATCTGATCTTTTTTTCTCTCTCCTGACTTAACAGCAACCACACAGTTTTTAATTCTATTCTACTCTCTCTTGCCTTGAAACAATAAACTACCCCATTCATGCATTTTCATTCCCTTCTCGTCCTCTCTTTCGCGAAACCAGTAGCAGTAGCCATCAGCACCGAATTCTCTCTCATATCTCTTCAATAACCATTCAAAAGAACTGAAAAATAACGACGACGATGATGATCATATTCTGACTTTGTGGTTTAGCTACTCTCTCTCTCTCTCTCTCTCTCTCTCTCTCTCTCTCTCTCTCTCTCTCTCTCTCTCTCTCTCTCTTTCTCTCCCGTCATCCATGAAACAACCTGCAAATCCACTCTCTCTACCGTCAAACTCCATAAAACAACCTGCATATCCACCTAGAAAGGCCGCCTAGCACCCAACCACCCCCGCCCAGGTGCCTAGTTGCCCGCCCAGGGCACCTAGGCAGCCGTCCAAACCCAGTCTGCCCACAAGAGCCGATTTGTGATTAGTCGAGTTGGAGAGCAGCCGCCCAGCGCCTAGGCGGCCGAGTTTTAGAACACTGGGGCTGGGGCCTGGGATTATGTGGATCCAGCTGGTCTAGTGGGCAATTGGGCCTTTTATGGGCTCAATTCCAAGCCAATCTCTTGGGCGGACTTGGGGCACTGAAGATGCATCCCAGACATCGGTCTCTTGGGTCCAGGATAACTATTGGGTTTCTATACTCATTCTTTAGTTAGTTTTCTATTACTAGCCTATTACTATGCGTCTTGATCATAGTTGAATAGGCTCGCTTTGAATAAGTGAGCATGACATGTCGAATGAATGGTTCTATCCTATGTATCACCGTAGTGTTTCTTCACTGCAACTTCTTGTCTATATGTACATGGTAGCGGAAAGATATGTAATGGTTATTCTGGCTTTACCCCTATTAATGAAATCTATATGATTATTTATCAAAAAAAAAAAAAAAGATTAAGTTCATATAATTAATTAAATTACCATGTTACATAATTGAAATTTATTTTTGGAACTTATGACATGTAAAGATTATAGAAACATCAGAGTTGCCACACCTTAGAGAAGTAGATGTTGGTAGTTCAAAGAAAAGTCGCATAGAAATCAATATGCCTGCAGATCCTCCTTTTTTATCATGTCTTGTAAACTTCGATTTTAGATTACAATCCAAATATTTAAGATGAAATTGGAAGACGTTATTTACAGCAAAGGCCGGCATTGTCAACTGAAAGATCATGAATTTCCTTTTACTCCCTTTGGGAAAGAGCAACTGTGTTTTAACCCCTATTTGGTTTAATAAAATTTCTAATTGGTTAGAATAGATGATCGGACAAATATTTCCTATGTTTTTAGTGCAATTATCTCTACATTTTACTTAGTTATTCTCTTAACATTATCATTTCTAACTTAGTTTTTGTTTTTAGGTACTTTTGAGTCTAAAATGAAGGCAAGGAGGAAATGAGGTGCAGAAATGGAAAAAGATTGAGAAATGATGTTTTTCCAATCCTACTAGGAAAAGGAATCCCAGTTGAAGTAGGAATCCTGAGTCAACTAAGAGTCAAGCTCGTGGAAATGATGACAGAAATGACAAATGACAGAATCCCAGTTGGACTAGGAAAACTGTTGGCGCTAGAAGTCCTGATGATACCAGAATACCTGAGTAGACTAGGAGAGCATAAAGAATAATCATGAAGCTTCTAGATGATGTTATGGACGACATGTACAAGGTATGTGGCAGCAAAGCAATCAAGATTAGACAAGGAATCCTAATTGGACACAAGATACAACGCATCAAAGTCAAACTCGTTTCAAATTAGGAATTCTGTCTGTGCAGATCAATCAACTTCGACAGAGTCCTGAGAGCAGCTCAGAACGAAAAAAATTATGATCTTTATATGGTTGGAAATCTACGGATGTCTAGTTTTTCAGAGATTTTTACGGTTCATCAATATCAATTTTCTAGAAGAAGTTATGGCCGATTTAGTACACGAAGGTCAATCTGCCCGAGAATCTGTTTTGCGCGAATAAGGAGAGTTTGGCCGTGAATATCTTTTGGGACGAGTTTGGAAAGGTCTCTACTCCATATTTGATCTGATTTTGAGGATATATTGCAGCCATAATGATGTGGACTAATAACAAAATTCGAGAGGAAATCTACGTCAACACAAAGAAGGAAATTGAATCAGAATTGAAGGCGGAGATCTAGGGTTGACGTCTAAAGCTTCTCTATATATACACACCTATGTTGGACGTCCCAAGCATCTTCCTTCACTCCATTCAGCCATCTCTCTCCCTCCATATACGTCCATCCATTCCACAACTCTAAAATTTCTCCAACCCTGAATCAAATTTCACAATCCTCCCCTTTTCTCTCTCAAAATGCGGTCACCATCCTCTCTTCAAGTCAAGAAGCCGTGATCAAGCTCCATCAACATCTCATTGCCGTAGTCCTCATCTTGCCTCCACCGCCTTTGAAGCTTTCTTGCGTTCTTGAGATCTTCAAAAGTGTAACCATGTCTTCTTCTAGTTTAATTTCGGTTTTCTTCTCTTGTAATTCAAAACAGATTTTTGTTTTGTTATTTTGGATGTTTAGAATTCTTGTTAGATTAAAGTTTGGATGTTAAAGATTGATTTTAAATAACCATGAAGCATGTTTTGTTTTAGGTTTTTCAGATTATAATTTTCGATTTCAAATATGTCTTGATTGTTTGTTGATTTTGTGCTTCAATCCCACATTTTATGTGTTTATGTTCTTTGGTGTGCAACTTAGAATTATAAGCATGTAATTTCATCCAAATTAAGATGTGCTAGTGTTCTAGGTCTTAATTTCTTAAGTGAAAAACCTAAAGTTCCTTAGGTAAATCTACAATGAGCTTTGCATGATAAGATTAGCGTTCTAACTTGTTGTCTTTGCTTAAATCAATCAAACTTCCACATGTTCTTAATGCGTTAATTGTGTTTTGTTATGGAATTGATCACTCACTAGCTTTGCATGATTAATAGGGTTAATTATGGTGCGTTCATCTAGTTAATCTAATTAAGGGAAGTAATAAGGACTTTGTATGCATTCATCTCTGTTCTTGATTGATTTCTTTCTAGCTATAACATGTTTGATTCGAAATTTATGTTTGATAATCTGCTTAACGTGTTAATGGTTGTTAATTATATCTCTACTTCCTCCATTCATCTACTTCTACTTTGATTTAGATTTGTTTGATCATTTAGGTTAGATAGTTAGTGTGTATTTATAAAACAAAGTATATATTTACAAAGTATATACTTTGTGAATAATACTAATTTGTTTGATGTTTTTGACAGGAAGTATACCCCAATCCCCGCTTAGAACGATACCCTACTTACCCTTTACTACAATCTGATGCAGGGTTTTAAATTGGCACTCACTTTGAGCGTATCAATAGAAGAGAGAAAAATGAGAGAATGAATTAGATATGAGGCTCTTGTACAAAAGAATGAGATGGAGTATAGTATTTATACTAGAAATTAGGGCTATAGATTAGCGAAATGGGTTACATAGCTAGCTAAAACCCTCCTCAGCTTGATGGGAGATTCGGAGCATCAAGCTGCTGCAAGGAAAAGATATGCTACTAAGAACATAGGCCTATGGTGAAGATATTAGGCTAGACACTTGCTTTAACCAGGAGGAATGAATGGCATGGAAGTACAAGGACATGGTTGAGCAGAAATGGAGATCGACTGACTTGAGTTGACTTGAGTTGGAGATCGACTGACTTAAGTGGCCATAGATTGAGGTTTTGCAGAAGTTGGTGGTTCAAAAATATAGTGATGCCTATGAAAACATTCTACTGCATTGTGACCGTTTTTAAAGCAAATTTGACATTGTGAAGAAAAATCATTAATTAGCAACAACTTGCCTAAGAGCAGATTTTTTCAGACAAATTTTAGCGACATATCCAAATTGCGAGCATATTTGACAAACTTGACCAAAAGAGGAAACACCTTGAGTGAATTTGTTAGATGTAGATACCTCTCACTATGCATAGATAGTTTGCTACCTCACCAAGCATAAACAACACCCTCATGGGATCCAACCGCTACTTGTATCTTGTAGCCCTATGTTCAAGCTACGCTACGGTATCCGGAAGCGGCAAATACGTCGCCGGGAAGCCACCTTCCCGGCCTTGCCAACATGCCCTCACAACTAGGCTTTATGCACTAGAATAGTGTTGATTGCCAACATGCCCTCACATCTATATAGTTTCCCACAGACGGCGCCAATGTTAATGTTTGGATCCGTGGGGATCTAATTAACGATAAGTAAAAAGAGAGAGAGAGAGAGAGATAACGACACGAGCCAAGTATAGTGGTTCGTTTCCCGCTTCCCGCTACGTCCACTTGAATGTTTAACTAAGTGTGTTGGGCCTTGCGGCCCAAAGGAGGATTACAAAGTATGTAATGGGATGGATATGGAATGTCTTGAGTTGTGGGAGGAGGCATTCCTTTTATAGGTGAAGGAAGTCATCTCCTTTACATGGTTTTCGATGTGGGACAAGCAACCACCATTTCTAATCTAAAAAGCCTAGTTGTGAGGGTATGTTGGCAAGGCCGGGAAGGTGGCTTCCCGGCGACGTATTTGCCGCTTCCGGATACCGTAGCGTAGCTTGAACATAGGGCTACAAGATGCAAGTAGTGGTTGGATCCCATGAGAGTGTTGTTTATGCTTGGTGAGGTAGCAAACTATCCATGCATAGTGAGAGGTATCTACAAGTCCCCGAAGTCCCCGAGTAAGAGGAGGTTCTTGGTTGGGGAGTTATAATCATGCAGTCATCAAGCATAAACAATGTCTGAGAGGCGCCTAGCCCCTACAAGTCCCCGAACTCCTTAAGTAAGAAGGGACTCGTCTGACCTGCACAATGAGACAAAAAAACGCGCATATGTAGAATGCTTTGTTGTATTGGTTACCGCTCGTATTAATGGAATGCGAAAAGAATTCGATTTGTTGCAAGCGACAAATGGTAGAAGAATTCAATATTGCATTAATGTGTATGAACATGTAAAATATTGGTATTTGTATATGTGGATCTTATGGCCATATAACACGCACAATAGATAGTGGCAAGTGTAATGGGTGTCCAAAGAAAATTGTGAGAGTAGTCCCGGTGACATAGTATGAAGCGTTTGTGAACTTAGGGCTTAGGTAAAGCATGTTGGACATGATCGAGCAAGTTAGGTGTAGTTGAGCAAGTTGGGTGTAGTTGAGCGTGTAGGCGCTGTGCGAGCATGCGGGGCGTGGCCCAAGCGCAAGTCATGGCCATACTCGATACCCAAGCGAGTCGTTACCCGAGCAAGTCGTTTATCCGAGCATGTTTAATTAAGTCGTAAGTGTCACAAGCTTCTAGATGAATGTCACATGAAAGTGAATTTAAGCATGTATGTGTGTAGCATGTACTTGTAGTAAAGTAGCTAATAACATTGTGTAGGCATGCTTAAGGGTCATGGAGACATGTATAGTCATGGCAAAGGCTCTAATTGCAAGAGCGTAAGAGATAATATATAGTGACTTATCTTATGCCGATTTGGAGCGAGTTGGAGTTGGCATTGATGTAAGTACTCAAATCATGTTGGAGTTGTCCAAGCATGACGCTCTATTGCTTTTAGCGAGTGTACCGTAATAGATGATCAATGCTTCATTGATCGAAGAAATGTTCAGTATGTCTCCTGAACAAGATAAGCGATTTAGCATATAATTTGTAATAGTATTAAATGCTTGTAAAATGTATTTAATGGATAGCAATGGTAGTGAGTAGAAGACACGTATCAGATGCTTGCTATATTTATATGACGCACACCTGGGCCATGAATAGCATACAGAAAAGTTAGCATGTGATAACGACACATGCTAGTGCTTCCAAGTTTCGTGTAAAGCAGAGTATACATGTGTGTGGTTATAAGGGTGCTTCAAGTATACGTACTTGTCACACCACACATAATATGCGAAGTGGTCTAGAAGAATTAATTTCTAGAATTACATTTCCTACATGTGGAAATCTTGGTTTAATTTGCTATATGGTTTTGCAAGTTAATTAATTTATCAAGAATTTAAGGATAAAATGCAGTTGACATTGTAAAGAGGAGAATAAATCCTGCAACTTAGAGAGACAACAGTATACTGTGGCTTATAGATGTTATAACATCTATCAAGGAAGATGACTATTCTTCGATCTGTAGGTTATACGTACGTATGATTAAGTAAATTAACCATGCTAGCTAGTCATCATGAGAGACCCAATCAGTAGATTACTTACATTTGTGGAAATATTTGACTTTGCCATATGATCAAATTCAAATGATTCAACTCAATGTGATTGTGAGTTAGATTAATTTTCCTACACATGAGAGTTAATACACGTGAGAGTTAGTCACTTTGTTAATTTTTTTCATTAAAAAAAATACTCATTGGGTGACTAAAGTGATTGAGAGTGTAATAGTTGAGTGACCAAAGTGATATATTTGAAACTTCAGTGACCAAAGTGTCGAATGAGTCATAGTTGAGTGATCATTTGTGGAATTCTCCCTATTTATTTATTTATTTTTTTTTTTTTTTTTTTTTATGAACCTCCACAAAGGAATTTATTCAATAAAAATAGGATTAAATACTTGTTACTCCTCATACTTTTCCCTGAAAAACAGTTTGGTCCCTCGCCTTTTAAATTAAACTGAATAGTCCTTATTCTCTCTAATTCTCATATAACAAGTCCAAAATGATCCGAAATGACTATTATGCCCCTCATTTTCTATTTTTATTATTATTTTTATATTTTTCTCTATTTTTTTAATTTTTCTCCCTTTTTTTTATACTCTCTCTCTCTCTTTCTCCCTCCCTCTCTCCTGGCCGCACGGTCTCTCTCTCTCCCTCGACCTCTCGTCTTCTTCTCTTCCTCTGCCATCACCGGAGACCGCCACTTCCGGCCACCATCTCACAACGCCACCATCACCAGTTGAATCCAAACCATTTTTATCAAAACGAAGCCTCTGAAAACTTAGAGAGAGAGACAAAGCGACGAAGCAGACACTCAGATCCAGAAGAGAGAGAGAGAGAGAGAGAAGAGCTATGGCAGACGACGAGCAACCGATCGTGACTGGGAGGCGCCGGAGCCGAGGACTCGAGGCGTCGGCGCGGTCCAGCGATGATGTGAATGCCAAGTTTGCGCCGGACGAGGCTGATAGAGAGAGACGGAGGAGGGCACAGCTGGCGAGGAGTTTCGTTCTGATTACCGGAGTTAAGAGTGAGAGAGGCGGTGCATGTCGATGGTGAGGCTTGGGCTTGGATCGGATTTGGGTGCTGGATCGATTGGAGGTGGCGGCGTGATGAAATGGTGGCCGGAGATGGTGTTCTCCGATGGTTGCAGAGGGAAGAAGAAGAGAGAGGTCAGGGGAGAGAGAGAAGAACGCAGAGGATGAGGTTCTCCGGTGTTTAGGATCTGGGTTGTTTCTGGGTGTTTATGATCTGGGTTGTGTGTTGTTATTGCTCGATCTGATCTAGGTGTTTCTGATCATTCGTAATATGTTGGATGATGATAGTGAGGTGGCTTATTGGTGGGAGTGGTGGAGGATGAGGAGGAGGAGAGGTGGCTGAGCTTAGTGGGGACGACGACGGAGGTGGAGATGGAATTGTGGCGGCGGAGCTTCCATGAGGGGTGGAGGGGGCCCACCAAGCACTGCAGAGTGGTAGTGGGTGCGGTGGATCGAGTGGATAAACTCGAGGTCGGATACGAGCTTGGAGAGAGAGAGAGAGAACCAGCCAGAAAAAAAATAAAAAATAAAAAGAGAAAAAAAATAGAGAGAAATTAAAAAGAGAGAGAAAAATAAATAAATAAAGGATCTTGGGGGTAGAATAGTCATTTTAGACCTGTTTTGGACCTGTTGTGTGAGAATTAGAGAGAATAACGACTATCCAGTTTAATTTGGAAGGCGAGGGACTAAACTGTTTTTCAAGAAAAAGTTTGAGGAGTAACAAGTATTTAATCCATAAAAATAAGTAGTAAAGCAAAGAGGGGGGTCAAACCAAACCTCTTCAAAAAACAACATCTAACGAAGAATTTGTCATATTTACCGTGAAGCA
The DNA here is from genome assembly GCF_958449725.1 of Rosa rugosa. Lineage (NCBI taxonomy): Eukaryota > Viridiplantae > Streptophyta > Magnoliopsida > Rosales > Rosaceae > Rosa > Rosa rugosa. Next base: position 61,331,943 of record NC_084821.1, on the reverse strand, counting down.
AATGGTGTTGCTGATAGACTTGCGCACCTTGCTAGTTTGTTTGCTATTGATAATGTTTGGTTAGATGAGACTCCTGCTATTATTCAGGATGTTCTCTATGAGGATTATTGTAAGTGTTTTCCTGTAGCACGGGGTTCAGGTTTTATGTCCCCCCCGTTGCAAAATCATACTATTAATATAATAAATGAAACCGGGCGTGGGGCTGAGCCTCCCAGCTAGGCTGGGTTCCAAACCCCTTTCAAAAAAAAAAAAAAAAAAAAACAACAACATCTAACGAATACGGAAATTGGGAAGACCCAAGTAATCTCTATTGCAGGAATCAAAAATAAAAGGTGGTGCAAAATACCACCAAACTAGACCATTAGAAGAACAACCAAAATTAGCAAGAGTATCTGCAACTTGATTACCTTCTCTAAAAATATGTGAGGAATGAAATTCCATTTAAGATATTTGATGCAAACAATTGCCCCCTACAACTTGAAGACGCCAAGGCACCAAATGAAGAGAGCGAAGGAAACTAAGAACAAGAGATGAATCAGCCTCTAATTAACCAAATATGCTTCCAATCTCTAACCCAAGCTAAATCAATTGCTTTGATAACTGCCATGACCTCCGCATCCATCAAACTTGGAATGTCAAGGTTAGAATAGAATGCACCTATGACCATTCCCCTGTGATCTCTAAAGACACCACCATAACCAGCTTCATTGGATGTACTCTTCCAAGGCCCATCTGTATTTATTTTAATCCAACCATATGGCGGGGAATGCCAGTGAACCTCAGTAATGCGAGGACCATGAAGCTCCAAATCGTTTGACAACCCTAAGATCTTGAATCATGTTATTCATGGGCTCAGATGCCAAACAACTAGAGGCATTAACACACCCAACCATCAACCTTTGAACCCTGGAGACATTAGGCTTTATACTCTCATATCTAGCTTTGTTACGTGAGTGCCAAATGAACCATAGAGTAGAACAAAAGCATGCAATCCAAAGCTTACCGAATTTTCCGATTCCGTATTTTATGAACAAATTTTTCAAAGTATTTTTCACTAAAACTTACCGAACTATTCACGTATGTATTTTTGACGCGTAATTCTCGTCCCGAATATTACTAACTAGGCAATCAATATCCAAAAATAATACCAATCTCAAATTATTTTTCGAAACAAAGAGATAATCTGAAATCATATTATAAGCTGGATAAGAAAAAAGATATTACGAAAAATTATGGATGCATTTATTTAAAACAAAATGTCCACTTACTATATAGGGCTAACGTAGTAAAGAGTAGGGATCCTCATCGAGCGATGGCTGAACACGACGGCCTGTACAAAATTATAATTCGTAAACGATAATTCGAAGATTTGAAAGTTAAATATGAATTCTAGAATGAAATTCAAAAATCCCTCTAAAATAAATTCGTCAGAGTTCTAAATCACATCGGAATCAACCCAAACTTCAAGGGTTTCATCAACTTAATTATTTTAACATCTTGAAGAAAAACGAAGACGATCCAATGGTCCGATTTTCCTTGAATTGCAACCCGAAAATCCGAAACACTGAAATTTTCGATCGATTTTAAAAGTTCACCAATCACACAAGAAATCATGTCGACACGTTCGTATCGCTAAGCTCTATCTGAAAGCCAAGGCAAAAGGCTAGAAGCGATCCTACACGCCGCCGATTTTTGACTCCCATTTAGGTCACAACACTTATGCCATAAATTCATTACAACATCCGCAACAACTTTTACAACTACCATAGGATCCAATTCCAATCGAGAGAGCCGAAAATTACCTCGAACACTTCAGGAATCCAAAATTCAAATCCTTTCTATTCCTTCTCCACACTTCAATTCAATGCAAGAAACTTGTAAGGTTGGAAAGAGGATGGTGGCATGTTCAAGACCCAGGTGGTGGCGCAGCCTAAGATGGCCGAAAAATCGAGAACATACCAGAAACGTAAAACGGGTCAGCCCTAAGCTTCAAGGCTTTGATGTGTCTCTTTGGGCAAGAATTGATGAAAAAGTAGGCCGGAAAACAAACGAGGATGAAGAGGCGCCTCTAACGATGCCGGTGTGGCGACCTGGTACTGCCAGACGGCTGAGAACACGTCCCGTCGGGTCAGGTCGGATAGCTGAGTCGACGAGAAAGAATTGAATTTCTGAAATTAGGGTTAAGGTGAAAAGGAAAAATGAAGGATTAAGTACTCGTTACTCCTCATACTTTTGCATGAAAAACAGTTTAGTCCAAATTTTTTAAATTAAACAGTTTAGTCCTTATTCTTTCTAATTCTCACACAACAAGTCCTAAAATGACTATTATACCCCTCACTTTTTATTTTTTTCTCCTCTCTCTCTTTCTCTCTCTCTCTCTCTCTCTATATATATATATATATATAGAGAGAGAGAGAGAGGTAGAAAAAATAACAAATAAAAAGAGAGAAAAATAAAAAAATAAAAGTGAGGGGTATAATAGTCATTTTAGGACCTGTTGTGTGAGAATTAGAAAGAATAAGGACTAAACTGTTTAATTTTAAAATTTTGGACTAAACTGTTTTTCATGCAAAAGTATAAGGAGTAACGAGTATTTAGTCTAAAAATGAACTTACCGTAAGTGGAAACTTTTCCTATTTATATTAAGGTTCGAAAATGATAACTCGAGGTTTTTAAACCATAACTTCTTCGTTCGAACTTTGATTTGAACATGTCATGTGTCTACAGACTCAATTTAACGTCCTCTACAACATTTGTGAATGAAATTTTTTTTTTTTTTTAACAAAAGAAACCAAAAGTCAACTTGGTGCCCCTCTAAAAGTATCGAAAACGAAGTTAAAAGTGAAAATAATTGTCGTTTACTGTCTTAATAACTTTTAAACGGGTAAATTAAGACACGGGGCGTAACATTTTTTTGAAATAATATCATGTTGATATATTAATACTCGGGCCAAAAATGACCATTACATATCCTTCCTCTACCACCTATGGGTAGATAAAGAGTTTGTGGTAAACCACAGCAATACCTAAATTAGGTCCGATCATTTGACGGTATCCATGCTCACTTATTCAAGAAAGCGTATAAACTATGTTACTGAAGACAAGTAAATAGGCATAGTTCAAAAGAAAATGAACTAAATTTTTCTCCTTGCCAGGGCTACATTTGCTATGTGTCAACAAGAAGAATTCCAACACAAGTGTTATTGAACGTGTAAGCTTAGAGATCTGCACATATTTGCTATATTTATGAAGATAGAATTCAATTCAAAATTTTTTGAATAAATACAAATTGAAAAAATCAATAGTAGTCAATTTCTTTATTTACTAGAAAGAACTGCATTTACACTTTCGACTCTTTTATTTACTTCTGGGTACTACATATTACACAGTACACACTAATAAACGCTAATGTACAATAATTATTCCGTGAGTCGAATATAGGACCTTCCACTTACACCCCCTAATACATTAAACTAAATGATACTGGGCAAGAGGTGGAATACTTTGTTCATGCTTGAAAAAGTTTTGGGGATCAACCTCGGTCTTCACATGTACCAGCCTTTCAAAATTACCTTCAAAGTATTTGCTTCCATAGACTCTAGCAATATTAAAGATGGTCTGATTATCCAAATTGGCCCCAATGTCAAGATCCCTGTAGTTTTGGAAGGCCTCTCTTGGTCTCTTGGATACAAATGGAGTCATTATTTTGTAAAATTTTCTAGATAAGCTAAGGTACTTGTTGGTGGCCTCAATCCCTTCTTCCTCCCACGACGAAGAGTATTGAATCAAAAACAGGTTTCCGGCTCTGTGAGGGAAGGGAGTTTCCGACTCAGAAATCTCACTCATTCTTCCACCGTAAGGGTTCCATTGCATCCACGAGTTTTCTATCTTAAGTAGCTCCTTCAATATGATTTCTATGTCTTGTTTTGGAATTGGTTCTTTCACATAGTCAGACTTGCCTTTGAAGTTGTCTGTTGGCCCCTTGGGCCTTTCAAGTAGAACGTCTATGGAAGTTCCAACTGGGTAATTAGCCCAAAATACCGTAGATTCTACCCAACTCATTTCATAGCAATCTGTTTTCTGCAAACCCAATTCAGGAAGACTCCTATTTATCAATGAAAGAAGCTCATCACTTTGTCCCAAGAAGAAACCAATGAATGACACTTCCACAGTCTTGTTACCCAAACTAGTATTCAACACTTGAGGCATTGCTCTGATGAAGATTTCTTTAGGTAGCTTAGGTGCGACGTGTTGCCACCGGTAAAGAACATCTGTAGCGCCTTGCTCAAGGGTCCTTCCGATGTTGAATACAGTCACTTTGGCTGGCACTGGAAGCAGCTTTATTTTCCATGACAAAATGACTCCAAAGCTTGCTCCACCACCACCACCTCTAATGGCCCAAAAAAGATCTTCTCCCATAGACTTTCTATCAAGAACTGTACCATTCACATTAACTAGTTTAGCATCTTCAATGTTATCCACGGTGAGCCCATATTTTCTCATCATGACACCATACCCACCGCCACTAAAGTGACCACCAACACCGACAGTTGGACCAGCTGCAGCTGAAAACCCATGAACTTTACTGTTCTTTGCGATTTCGTAGTAAAGCTCACCAACAATAGCCCCAGACTCAACCCAAGCACTCTCATCCGCCACATCAACATGAATGGCGCGGAGATGAAACATGTCAAGAATAACAAAGGGGACATGTGACACGTAAGATAGACCCTCGTAATCGTGGCCTCCACTTCGGATTCTAATCTGCAAGCCGTGCCGCTTTGCACAGATCACAGTTGCTTGCACGTGGGATTCATGCTTGGCTGTTACAATAGCCAATGGTTTCGGAGTTGTAGGGGTTAAATATCTGCCGTTTCTGATGTATGACAGCAGAACGGATTCAAAAGTGGCATTTTGGCTGGTGTAAATGGCTTCAGAGATGGAGTAGTTGGAGTGAGTTTGTTCTGGAAGGCATTTGAGGAAGTTTTCGAGAATGGAATTTGAAGTAGTTGAGAGCCAAAGGGTTGAGAGAATGAAGAGAACGACTGCTAAAGAACTCGGCAACTTCATTAGTGTTTGTTTCATTTCTAGCTTTCTAGCTAGTAGTGCTGGTTTTTGGCTCCTCTACGTACAATCGTAGGCCATATTTATAGATCGAGTCCTTAAGAGATGCATGGATAGTTAGAACTACCCAATGTCGTATGTATATTCGTTATCGCATTTTCTGCCTAATAGCTAGGTAGTCAAACTTCTGGGTTGTCGATTAGCAGAGATAAGAGACGTATGGTTAGGTTTCTTGCCGACTTTGGTTTTCCACCCAATTCGTCTACGGATCGATGATCCATTTGATATCCTTTCTTTCGATAACTTGATAAGCATAAGTGGAGAACTCTGCCCCCGATGATTTTGAAACATTTGACATTCACAATAGAAGTTTAGTCCAAATTCATTTTCTCACCTCCATGACGCATCTCCAAATCTCTAATAGAGCAGCTAAGTTTGATTTTTAACTATATAAACAGAATAGTTATACCTAAGTTAAATTTAACTTTAACTAATTCTCAAAAAAAAAATAAAAAAATAAAAAAAAATCTTTTACTAAAATGACTAACTTTATTTAGCTAGGGATGGTTCTAGTTGGACCTCCAAATTTGCTATTTGGATCTCTCATACTTAGTTTACCTCTAATTTACTTTTTAGAATACTTGAAAATCTAAGTAGACCTCCTTATTTTTACCAAACACCTGTTTGGACTCAAAATGAACATTTTGGCCTGACAATGCACGTCTTGGAGAAATTGAGCCAATATCAGTGGCTCAAGCTATATATTGTCGACAAGTTCGAAATATATATTTAGAGGCTAAATAAAGCCTATTATGGAAGCATGGAAGCATGGAAGCATGGAAGTATGACAAGTCAACTTTAGCATATTTTCCTACTTCGGCTAGGAAAAAACCGAGCTAGACAAGGAAGGAGGGGTGGCAGACTAACCAAATGAAATCGAAATGTGCTGAAACTTTCCAGATCCATTATAGACAGCCCAAGGATCATTTCTTATGAAGAGTGCCAGAGATGTTTTTGAGTGGAAGGCCTTCAAACAATCAGTCCAATCTTTTGCAGAAGCAAAACTGGAAAACTGGACCTGTAAGAGGTCCAGCAGCGTTTTCGGCCCAACCACTATACCAAAAATTCTGAAATTTTTCCAGGGTGATCTAAACTCATAATAGAACATTTTTTATGAAGAGGTCATAGTGAAATTCGGAATGCTTGTTGGAGAAATAATTGAAGGAATAAAGGGGCAGAAACTGACCTAAAACCAGCTCAATATTCACATGTTCATGTTTCCTACCCACATGAAGAAAGCTAGATGCTTTTCTTCTTTTCCTTGGATATATTTTTCAAGACAATCTCTTTAATAGATCATCATCACTTCCATGTTGTTGCACCTTCATGCCTTGCTTTCATTTCATCATTTCTCTATCTTTTCCATATTTTACAAATCACTTTCATATTCCACTTTCATTATTTTTCTTCCACTCATCATTTCACTCTTCTTTTTCTTCCCTATATAAACACCTTCTCTTCGATCTCATTCTAAAACACACATTCACAACACAACAACAACATCTCTAAGATGATCTAAGTTCTCTCTAGAGCAAACCTCTCTAAGAGCAACTCCTCTCCCTCTCTTTCTCTTTCTCTTAGCGGTGATCTCACTCCTAGTCCTAGTCTTCTCAGAAGCCGACTTTCAGTGCCACCAAACCCTCTGTCAACGTGCTTCGGTCCTAGTCTCCTCGGGAGCCGACAGTAGTGCCGCGACCACAACGGTTACAGAACCAGCCAAGCAATGGTAACGCCCTAGCAACCCAGCCAAGCTAAAGTCACGCTTTAGCAAGATCTCAACATTTCCCGGTGATGTCCCTCTGCTCGATCTACAATATTGAGTATCGATTGTGTTAACAAGAAGCTCAGCAAAAGTCCTCGCCACGAGGCACAAAGAATCCCACGACGAGGTTGGTGCTTTCCTCGTCCACAATTGCTTGAAAGAAGTCAGGTCAAGGGACACCCCCGACGACCGCACCCGAACGGTGCTGGCACGCCCGCGCAGAAAAGAGACTGTTGACCAGCTGCAACACAATTCTTCAAAACAAACATTTTGGCACGCCCAGTGGGACAAGGTTAGAAATTTTTCTCTTGAAGCACATTCAACCACCGGGCTTCAAAACAAACATTTTGGCACGCCCAGTGGGACAAGGTTAGAATTTTTTTTTTCGTCATCATTGAGATGCCAGGGGAAAATCTTTACCAAAAGAAATTCCTAAAGTGAATTGATGGACAATGTTGCCACCATTGGCGATACCGCCATTAATGATGAGTTTATGCCTATTCCCATCCCAGAGGGGGCAAGCATTGATGAACAGCTCGCGATCATCATGGCCAACATCGAGAGGAATAAAGAAAAGCAAGTCAGGGACATGGCCATTTTGATCGAAAAAACAAAGCAGAGGTTTCGCGATTGGGACCTAGAAATTGAGCAGAACGCTCGAGAAGAGGTCATTTATGAGGCTGATTTGCCTATAGGTGGCAATCAACCTAATGGCCTCACTGGTGAATCACAGCCTTACATAGAGGCTACTTATGGAGAACGTCATCAACAAGATTGTTCTTCAGACAAGAAAATTGTCTCTGAAAAAATATCTGATGTCTCCACTGATCAAGCCAAATATGTGGCTACTGATCAGATGCATGGGGGGCAAGATATGACCCATGATCATCCCTTTGATCAAGAGAAGTTGGCGACAGTTGGCGACAAAGCCGATCTTGGGACACCGTCATCTTCCAAATTACAATTGGAGATCATGTCTCGTCAACCAACAAAGATACTTGGGGGGCAAGAATGCCCCTCTCACGAGCCAAATTCCTCCAAATTCTTCAACGAGAAGTATCTTTGTTCTTTTTCTACAAGCTCTCATAGGAGGGATTTTTACCCTACAAATTTTGATACATCGGAGCTTGGAGTGAAGCATAGATGGCCTCCCCCGTGGCCTTCTAGAGGTTAGCCAAACATAGTGTTGCTAGCTTCTTTCTTTCTTTGCTTTTAATTTTTTGTTAATTTTTCGTTTCTATTTTTCTTTTCATTAAAAAAAAAAAAAAAAAAAAAAAAAAAGAAGTTGAATTTGGTAAAGGGGTTGTGAATCATAACGGAATAGGTGAAGTCTCTTTTGTTAATATTGGCCTAAACTCCTTATTGGTGCCTAGTTCAGGTCCCTTAAGGTTAAGGGCGGCTTTTATTAACACTTGTTGAACTGTCTTCACACTTATGACCTTTCTCATCTTAGTAAGTATAGCCTATGTGAAATGGTGTCTAGAAAGGGGACAACGTTCATGACAGGTTCTTGAATCCAGAAGTGCGTGCAAATGGGCCTAAACCACTATGTGGGAGTAGCTCATGCCAAAATGGATTCTGCCTCTCTTGTTCGCCCTCCCCCACCTGGCCATTTCAGTAAGGTTGCCCAAAGGATTTGAAAGAAAATTTGTGTCTAGGCGACTATACTTGGGCCGCATGTCTAAACCTTGATTCACATTGTCTTATTGAATTCAACTACTTATAAAAAAAAAATTAAAAAAAAAAATTATATATATATATATATATAAAATAATAATAATAAATAAAAAAATTTTAAAAAGTCATAAATACAACTCTTAGGGGGCAATTCTAAGTGTTCCTACACTCGCAAAGCTACTAAGCCGAGTCAGCGGCTCCAGAAACTTTTTCCAGCTTTGCCCTCGCAGGAAAGGCTGAGCTCAAGGGAAATGTAAGAGCCACCACCGTGACCGCCACCTCCATCGGAAGTAGTCTTCATGTTGCCAAAGATGTCCTCACCATGCATGGGAAACAGAGGAAGGGTTTCAATCTCCATGTTCATAGATCCATAATCGCCATAGTTCCCCATCTGCCCGTTAAAAGCAATCATCACACCAGCGGAAGAAGAAGCAGGTGCAGAAGATCCAAAGTTAATATACTGATCCTCATGTTTCCAATTGGTAACTTTGTCATCACCAACAAGCCCTGATCTTTGCATGGGCACATGAACATCCGAAGTGGACCTTTTCTTCTGCTTCTCTCGAGACCTTTGGTTCACGAACCAATAATAGACGTTCTTGAACTCGATCTTGCCGTACCATTTCAGCTGGAGACAGATTCTCTGAACCTGCTCTATAGTTGGGGACCTAACTCCCTTGTTGTAGAAAAGCTCATTGAGGATTCTTATATGATCTGTAGTGGGAGTCCACCTGCTCCGCCTACAAAGCATGTTAGCACTACTCCCGGCTGCTTTGTTGCTTCCTCCATCCTCGGTTGGTTGCTGGGTTTGTGGTTCCATTGGTGATGGATTGAGAGAATGCGAGAATTGAAGAGTGATGATGATGAGTAATTGCTGTTAGAAATATTCGAGTTGATGATATGATTTTGGGATTGGAAATTTGGGTTTATAATGTGGAGGAAGATATAGGCATGCAAATATCCACCCTTGGATGGACGGTCAAAGAGAAGAGTCAAACTAAGTGTCAGTAAAGCGTGATTAAAGTTGCCTTAAATCTCGGAAAAGAATGGATTATTGGCGCGTGGGGAAACCGAACGGTTTCCGAGGAGGTAACTGTTCTTTTCACGAGATTATTTTTCATGACTGTTGTTTTTCAACGAGTGATTAGTGCCTTAAATCTCGGAAAAGAAGGAGTTATTGTCGCTAAGAGTTTTGAGTTGGGAGCCAGCAAGTGGATCCAAAAGATACATATGTCCTCAAAAACCTCGCCACGAGGCTCTTTTTGACGCGGAGCATATTTTAAAAGTTCATATTATTTTCAATATACAACTATGGGGGCCTATATTTGGGGTCTTGTGAGACACAATTATTGGCTTCTCACAGATATTTGGATATCAGGATAAGAAAATATTATTGTATTCATAAAGTGGCTTTGCGGCCAAAAGCAATACATTCATTACAAAGCCAAAAGTGGCTAGAATACAAAACAAGAATCTTCGGATTATCTTCTAAATCTTTTCTCAAGTGGAAGCAGCTATGGAATCCAACGTCGGGTTGAGCCGCGCCATTATCTCCTGGAGGGGCAGAGAGTGAAGGAACCGAATATCAACTTGAGTCTCTGCACCCCTTCTAGCCTTGGTAACCACCATTAGCTGGACGTGAAGTATAGGAACAGCCATTCTGTAGCTTGAACCCATTCCTTCAAAGAGTCCATCCCTTCTCATCCCTCCAAGATTCTATCAAGAAGAGAAAGGGGGAAAAGGAGGTGAGAACCAAAGCCCCTTCCATCTGGAGGGCACAACACGGGCCAGGTCCAGAAGAAAGGAAACAGAGGAGGAAAGATGAACCTCAGAGTGGCCGTCCTCCCTCTCCCCGTTTCGCTCCGCGTATGGGATTTTCTCAAAAAATGATCTTACATGACCGGAGATCCCACACTTGGAGCCCCCTCGTGTTTCTAAACCAATCTGAAGCCTGGCATTTTTGTTGCAGAACTCCAGAAGGACGAAACAAGGGGTTGCCTAAGATTACGCCATGAGGCCTAACCCAGGCTTAAGATTACGCCATAAAGCCTAAAATTTAGAGGCTAAAGGTCATTTCATGAGGGGAAGATTTGTGAAGAAGGAGAAAAAGAAGCAAGGATTGAAATGCCATTTCTCGAATATTTTAGAAAAGTTGTTGTGAGTATTCCCTTCCTGAAATACAACTATTTATAGGGACTTCAGGCAAATCCCCACCCTTGGATGAAGCTCAATTTCAAAACCGATGTCAGTAAATCGAGATTAGTGATTCCAAATCTCGGGAAAAAAGGGACTAGCAGCATGTGAGGAGCGATTTTTGAGGAGTTAGCTATTATTAGAGGAATAATAGCATGTGGGGAAACCGAACGGTTTTCAAGGAAGTAACTGTTCTTTTCACGAGATTATTTTTTCACGACCGTTGTTTTTCAACGAGTGATTAATGCCTTAAATCTCGGAAAAGAAGGGATTAATAGCATGTGAGGAGACCGAACGGTTTTCGAGGGGGCCTACAGAGATTGGCCCGCGAATCTCAATCTCAAGCAAAGTTCCTCCACGCGGAGTTCCACCACAATGGCACCAGCTTCGGTCTGAGTGGCCCATTCTCTGGCACGGGCCAGGTTGCGGCCCATTTCTTCAGAAGCAGCCAAAGGTTCATCGAGTTGGGCTTCTTTTGCAGCAGTTGCATTCTCAACAGAGAGCCCGCGAACAAGGCAGATACTTGTTGCTATACACATGGCGAAGCTACCACCAAGGAAGAGAAGGATCCTCATTCGCGATCAAAAGCAGTCTCCTTCGCATGGGGGGCACGCTAAAGTTTTGATTGCCTACAACCTGCCCAAGTTTCGCTAGATCCATGGGGGGCAATAAAGTTGGCAAAGGAAGCATCAGTTCATAACAAAGGCAATCCAGATTGTGGCATTCAAGCTTTATGGACTATTTAGAGGCCTATCTGGAATCAGTCAAGTATTATCATTCAAGCCAATACAAGTGGCTTTGGAGCAACGACATTATAAGAGGAGTGCTAATTCAAGACCTCTTCAGTCAAGACGAAGACCCTTTGACTTCGAGGTCTGGGGGGCAATGTTTGGACCCAAAATGAACATTTTGGCCTGACAAGGCACGTCTTGGAGAAATTGAGCCAATATCAGTGGCTCAAGCTATATATTGTCGACAAGTTCGAAATATATATTTAGAGGCTAAATAAAGCCTATTATGGAAGCATGGAAGCATGGAAGCATGGAAGTATGACAAGTCAACTTTAGCATATTTTCCTACTTCGGCTAGGAAAAAACCGAGCTAGACAAGGAAGGAGGGGTGGCAGACTAACCAAATGAAATCGAAATGTGCTGAAACTTTCCAGATCCATTCTAGACAGCCCAAGGATCATTTCTTATGAAGAGTGCCAGAGATTTTTTTGAGTGGAAGGCCTTCAAACAATCAGTCCAATCTTTTGCAGAAGCAAAACTGGAAAACTGGACCTGTAAGAGGTCCAGCAGCGTTTTCGGCCCAACCACTATACCAAAAATTCTGAAATTTTGCCAGGGTGATCTACACTCATAATGGAACATTTTTTATGAAGAGGTCATAGTGAAATTCGGAATGCTTGTTGGAGAAATAATTGAAGGAATAAAGGGGCAGAAACTGACCTAAAACCAGCTCAATATTCACATGTTCATGTTTCCTACCCACATGAAGAAAGCTAGATGCTTTTCTTCTTTTCCTTGGATATATTTTTCAAGACAATCTCTTTAATAGATCATCATCACTTCCATGTTGTTGCACCTTCATGCCTTGCTTTCATTTCATCATTTCTCTATCTTTTCCATATTTTACAAATCACTTTCATATTCCACTTTCATTATTTTTCTTCCACTCATCATTTCACTCTTCTTTTTCTTCCCTATATAAACACCTTCTCTTCTCATTCTAAAACACACATTCACAACACAACAACAACATCTCTAAGATGATCTAAGTTCTCTCTAGAGCAAACCTCTCTAAGAGCAACTCCTCTCCCTCTCTTTCTCTTTCTCTTAGCGGTGATCTCACTCCTAGTCCTAGTCTTCTCAGAAGCCGACTTTCAGTGCCACCAAACCCTCTGTCAACGTGCTTCGGTCCTAGTCTCCTCGGGAGCCGACGGTAGTGCCGCGACCACAACGGTTACAGAACCAGCCAAGCAAGGGTAACGCCCTAGCAACCCAGCCAAGCTAAAGTCACGCTTTAGCAAGATCTCAACATTTCCCGGTGATGTCGCTCTGCTCGATCTACAATATTGGGTATCGATTGTGTTAACAAGAAGCTCAGCAAAAGTCCTCGCCACGAGGCACAAAGAATCCCACGACGAGGTTGGTGCTCTCCTCGTCCACAATTGCTTGAAAGAAGTCAGGTCAAGGGACACCCCCGACGACCGCACCCGAACGGTGCTGGCACGCCCGCGCAGAAAAGAGACTGTTGACCAGCTGCAACACAATTCTGGAGCCAAACAACACCTTTGAACATGAGATACAACAATCGGTTACTCTACTTTTGATCTCTATCTTCAATCATGAGAAGAATAATGAATCAAAATCACATGATATTGCTCTATTATAAGTAGGTCTCTCTTCCACCAAAATTAATCAAAGGTTCTCGATCTTGATATATTGCTGGAATCGTTTTGAATTTGCTAAAAGAATGAATTTCAAGGGTTTTGGGTTGGAAGATCGAGTATTAACTATATCATAATACTCAATGAATTTAGTTTAAGAAAATTTCAAATCAGATTGTTAATTTTGAATTTATTTTTATATTAAATGATGTGTCACATATAGAAATTATTATTTTTACTTAATTATTTTAGGTAAATTTTAAAACTATATGTCAATATGTAAGAAGAGTATTTCTTTTCTTTCTTTTTTCATTTTTTTCTCTTTGTCCTTATATGTCTTTTCATATGACTTGACAAAGTCTATTAATAATTGAAAAAAGTTGGAGGTCTAAATATCAAATTTAGAGGTCCAACTAGAAAAAGTTATATTCATTTCTCCTCTTTTTGTCAACATGTCAGTTTACGATTTAATAATGATATCATTTACAAATAGCTACTATTATTGGAGCAAAATTGTTAAATTAATAGCTATATCACAGTATTTCAATTAAATTTAACTAAAAAGAGATTTCTATCATTGGACATGCTGACCATGCTCCTCTTCATTCTCGGTTTTTATAGACTTGTATGTTTATATTAGTTTTTTTCATGGTGAATCACCTTTAGAATTAAATAAAATTAAAAATATAAAATAATTCAAACATTGCATTATTTTCTCTACCTTCGAATAATTATAATTTTCTTAATTAATTGCTAAACACATGAATATGAATATCATTGTTCAATAATAAAGAAAAAATGAATGTTGAATTGTCCATATTGAAAAACTTCAAGTATACGTACTTGTCACACCGCACATAATATGCGAAGTGGTCTAGAAGAATTATAATTTTCTTAATTAATTGCTAAACACATGAATATGAATATCATTGTTCAATAATAAAGAAAAAAATGAATGTTGAACTGTCCGTATTGAAAAACTTCAATTATACGTACTTGTCACACCACACATAATATGTGAAGTGGTCTAGAAGAATTATAATTTTCTTAATTAATTGCTAAACACATGAATATGAATATCATTGTTCAATAATAAAGAAAAAAATGAATGTTGAACTGTCCATATTGAAAAACTTCAAGTATACGTATTTGTCACACCACACATAATATGCAAAGTGGTCTAGAAGAATTAATTTCAAGAATTACATTTCCTACATGTGGAAATCTTGGTTTAATTTGCTATATGGTTTTGCAAATTAACATCTATCAAGGAAGATGACTATTCTTCTGTAGGTTATACGTACGTATGATTAAGTAAATTAACCATGCTAGCTAGTCATCATGGCCAATTAGTAGATTACTTACATTTGTGGAATTGAAAATTTGACTTTGTCATGTGATCAAATTCAAATGATTCAACTCAATGTGATTGTGAGTTGATTAATTTTCCTACACGTGAGAGTTAATACATTTTGAATGAGACATTCTAGAAGACTCTTTTTATCTGTTTCATACCCCTCTACATATTTATCAGTTCAGTACTTCTTTTTTATGTTTCAACCTGTTTGAACTCAAAAGTAATTTTTGGCAATATTCTTGAAGAGGGTTGAGCACAGTGGGCCGATACCTGCGGCCCAAAAATAAGCCTACTTGATATTGGGTTATAGCTTCGCCCATTCCGAAGTCCATAAGAAAAACGAGCCTTTATAGGATTCGGGTAGCAGAGACCGATTAGGAATCTTCAATCAATAATCCTTCTATGGCAAGGAATAGTCGAAACCCTAATATAAATACCAGGTTTTAAGGGACAACAAAAGAACGACTCTTCAATCAACTAATCTCTCAAATTATCAAAGTCTTTTCGGAGCAAACCTACCTTCAACCTAGTTGAAACCAGCGAAGCAAGGGTAACGCCCTCGCAACCCAGCGAAGCTAAAGTCACGCTTTAGCAAAACTTGTGCTTTCTCCTACTTCCCAGTGATTGCTCTGCTTAACCTACAACGTTAAGTATTGATTCGGTAAACGCAAGAGATGACACCACAAGTCCTTATCCGTAAGGCGAAAGTCCTTTTTCCGAAAGGCAGAAGAAAGAGCCTTGCGATGAGATTGGTGCTCTCATCGTCCACAATGCTTGAGAAGAAGTCAGGTCAAGGGATGCCCCGACAACTACACCGCAAGGTGTTGGCACGCTCGCCCACTCAAAAGAGACAGTTTGCTACCTGAACTGGTTTTGGAGCCAAATACAACCCCTTACTTTACACCGTCCAATATCACCTTTGCCCACCTCAATCCACCACCTCTACTAACATCCATCGCCATCTTACCACGGACACTGGTGCTACCACCCGGCCACTTTCGGTAATTGAGTAAGAAACAGCACATTTGTTTAAAATTGGATAAAAGTTTTACATGGTTCTTGTGGTTTTAGGTTAATGTTAATCTTGACCATGTGGTATAAAATATTTAATATCGTCGTTGTGATCATCTGTAAAATTGACTAAATGTCATTTCTGGCTAATCAAAATGCATGTGCAGGTCATGTGTGAGGATAAATTTGTAATATCGTAATTAGTTGAAAATAAAGAAAAAATTTTATAAAAAAATAAAAAAAAAATTATCAGTTGGACTGACATTGATAATTTATTTTGTTTTTGTTTTTATTTCTTTATTTCTTTTTTTTTCTTTTGCATATTTATTTCTAAAATGTTTGAATGATTGAAATAACGAGTTTATCCTTGCACATGATTTGCACACGCATTCTGATTTGTCAAAAATTAACAGTTGAATTAATATTAATCAATTTTGCAAACCACAAGAGCGACATTAGACATTTTGAAACCAAACTAATTTGTCAAAAATTAACAGTTGAATTAATATTAATCAATTTTGCAAACCACAAGAGCGGCATTAGACATTTTGAAACCAAAAGGCCAAGATTAACATTAACCCTAAACGACATGGACTATTTATAACTTTTTACCTCTAGAGTGTGCATGAAAATTAGCCCTATTACACCTTTAGTACTCAATTTGGATATGAGTTAAGCCTTCTCAGCTTGTGTTTTTAAACGTTTGCGGCACGGTAACGTAACCAATTTGAAGAGGTATAAATTAGGTCGTTACATCTACCCACCTCAATCTGTCACCTCCGATAACATCCATCGCCATCTTAACTACCACTGCCACTAGTGCCACCACCCACTTCCGGCAATCGAGTAAGAAGCAGCAAGTTTATTTAAAATTTAGGGGCTCTGATCCAATGCACAAAATTGAGTCAAGGTATTCCCACTTGCACCACCAACATATTTTCATTCCCACTTACCCATTTTAAAGCAAAAAGATAATTTTGTCCTTGAAATAATTAATAAATCACAAAACGTACCTCTCATACTCTCTCTCTCTTTTATAATCTCATTCCGTCTCTCTCTCTCTCTCTCTCTCTCTCTCTCTCTCTCTCTCTCTCTCTCTCTCTCTCTCTCTCTCTCTCTCTCACACTCTCGGCCAGATCCCCGCCTATCGTCCTTGTCGGCATGGTCGCCGGTCATCAGGAACGAAGATGATGGTGAGATCGAGCAGGCCGTCGTGGTTTATGTTCCTGGTGAGGCCTTCATCTCTGGTTTTTGGTCTAGATGCCGGCGGTGATGTTCATGGTAGATGACCGCTGCAACATCACGCCGGATGTGCACAACGACAGCGAAGAATAGAAGCTAGAGATCTACTCTTCAATCAATGGAGGAGGAGGAGTGGTATGCCAAGGTCCGTCTATTTCTTATTGGAGAAACCATTCTCACTCTCACCGATATCAAATGGCCTCGGCTTCATTGTTAATCCAGAGATTTGGTTTTAGTTTTAGTAAGCTCTCTTCGATTGTGAGAATTGTGTCGGTGATGTTTATATGTTTTGGATTCTGTTGGTGAAAACTTTGTCCTAATTGATTGAATAATGAAAATTGGTGATGTTTATGTATTTTGGGGCTTTGTTAAGTTAGTGTGGAGCAGAGTTGATTGAATAATAAAAACTTTGTTGGTTAGTGTTTATGAAAGTCAGTGAAAACTTTGTGAGCAATTGGATATGCACTGGGCCTTGCTTTAATGGCTTTTGACAAGGGCAAATTTACAAACTGCACCCCATTTCATTTTTTTAATAATATTTCATTTCCCATCTTTTTAGACTTCCTAAGATACCCTCATCTTCTTCCTACGACTTTCCTTGCAGAAGCACTCCAGAACCCATCTTTTATCCAAAACTTTGCTCAGAAGAGAGAGAGTTGGTGTTGGTATTCAAATAGGTCGAAAACGGAGAACTGCTATCCTCAGTGTGGAGAATTTGCAAGAATTTTTCTTGTTTTCTTTTTGGGTCTTCTCAGCAAAGAAAAGAGCTCGTTTTAGGGAAAATGGACTGGTTTTTAAAAATGACTGCATATCCTTAATAGTGTGCACAGAAGGGAAGGGGAAGTGTTTGCATTACTTACAGAGCAGTATGCGGGCTCTGAATTGCAGCTCCATTTTGATGTAGGAACACAAGACAAATAATGACACCAAGAATAATGTTCATTTGCATCAACTCCCCGAAGAAGCATAACCAGGCCAACGGTAAATCTGTTAAATGAGCCAAACAATATTCAGATTTTACATTTTATACAGTATATATAGCAAAATTCCATGTTCCAATAGCTTTTTGGAAGATTCAAGACTAACAAACTGCAGTTTATATTTTCCTCGTGTATTCTTCTCACCCCCCCCCCCTCCAAAACCACGAAGAGAGAGACCCATTTGCAGAGCATTGGAAGAAATCCAATATTGACTACAATCACACCTCCTGCCAGTTCCGGCCATTACAGCCAACTCTGTTATACCTAGAGCTAGCCCTCCAGCCGAAATTGTCCCCAAAGCACGATTAAACCCTTTGTTCAACATCACACCTTTACCATCAAAACGACAACAAAACCATCACTACTGAATCACATCACACAAAAACCAGAAATGAGATTGAGATCGGTATAGTAACAATACCTATGCTGAATTCGAAAACGACGACAACGGTGAGAATCGCCAAGATGGAATATTGGCTAGCATCTTTGAGGGGTTCCTTGAAAAATATGAGCAGTGACACAATCGCCAACGACAAGCCCATCTTGGCGGCGAAGTAAGCTTTCCGAGGATCGGAGCGGCCCATTTGATACAGTTTAACTGAAACCTCCTGAACGCTGTTGCAAAACTCGACCAACCCATCGGACATTTTCCCAAACCAGCCGCACTTGACTCTCTCATCGCCGCATTCGGAGCTGTTGAGCCCGAAATCCGAGTACCCTTTTCGTGAGAGCAGCCTCTCCTTGCTCCTCTCCGAGAAGCTGTGCCGGAACGACCCAATTTTGGCCGACATATCTCGTTTCTTTTTTGAATGAAATGAAACACACTTGGTACCAGGATTTCATAGCAAACGAAGAAGATGAGGGTATCTTAGGAAGTCTAAAAAGATGGGAAATGAAATATTATTAAAAAAATGAAATGGGGTGCAGTTTGTAAATTTGGGGGTGCAAATTTCACCCCCCTTTGACAATTATATGTTACTTTGGTGGTATTGCAATAGTTGCCATGTGCCATGTGCTAAATGTAGCTGATGGACATTCTCAAATTAAATCAATTCTGGATGCCCAAATCATATATTTATTTTTATTTTTTTGGTAAAATGGGGTAGAATGCCCAAAAGAAAAGGAAAAAAAAAGGTTCTATTGGGGGGCAATAGACGTCTATTGGGAGGCATCAAATGTTTTTAATTGATGTAATCTCCTTGTTTTTTTTTCTGTAATCAACGTTTTATTTGTCTAAATTTAGGGAGATTAGTTCCCATTTTGGCGACTAAAAGTCCTATTGGGGGGCAATAAACGTCTATTGGGGGCAATACATGGCTGATAGACGTCTATTGGGGGCCAATAGACGTATTGCCCCTCTATTGCGGGGCAATAGATGTCTATTGGGGGCAATAAACCTTTCCGGTGAGATTTTCAGAAAATTCCGGTGGGCGGCAGCCGGTGACCGGATTCCGGCGGCCGATGACTGGATTTCAGCGACCAATGACCGGACTCCGGTGAAGTCTCTATGGTTTCTCTCTCTTCCATTCTCTCTCTCTCTCTCTCTCTCTCTCTCTCACACACACAGAGTAATAAAGGGGTGAGGGTAAAATGGTACTAAAAAAATTAAAAAACAAAAAAAAAATCTTAATGAGGTATTAGGGAAGACATCCTTAGAGTATTTTGGGTAAGAGGTAATTAAAATGGACAAAAACCCTAAAATTTAACTAGAAATAGAACAGAAAAGTAAAAAAAAGTTAATGCCCTCGTCACTAAATCACAATGTGACCC
Organism: Rosa rugosa; assembly: GCF_958449725.1. Taxonomy (NCBI): domain Eukaryota; kingdom Viridiplantae; phylum Streptophyta; class Magnoliopsida; order Rosales; family Rosaceae; genus Rosa; species Rosa rugosa. The sequence goes on along the minus strand of NC_084821.1, from coordinate 61,312,435 downwards.
AATGGATGTGGGGCCTAGGCACAGAGCACGACCGTTGCATAGGCACCCTCGTACCAAGAGACATTCAAATTTCAAAATTTCAAACTCTGGAGTCTGGTGTGAGTAATAAAGCAAAGCTGCCACTTTTCTCGCTATAACCTTGGAATCGGAGCATCCAATAAAACAAGTCTGCAACCCAGCAAGGAAAGCTCCACTTCAAGCTTTATACTTCAAAAGTTCCAACCTTTCACCCCAGACAATTTGAACTTGATTCCTCACCCATCTCATAGCTCACTGTGTTTCAAGACCAACCCATGCTTCAATTCCATTCCAAAATTTAATCCATTTGTGTAGAAAGTTTGGATTTTCACAATGAGAGAAGAGAACCCAGCTGAAACCAGAGCAAGAGCAACCAAGTTTTCTGACCAAAACCAGGCACCAAGGCCTCAAAACCCAAAGGGCAACAGCAACTCCTCAAAATTGAAGTCTGCTTCTTCATGGGGATCTCATATTGTCAAAGGGTTTGGAGGAGACAAGAAGACCAAGGTGCTAAACGCAGTTACAAGCAAGAAGCCGCCGCTAATGGGTTGCGATTTGGCGAATCCGAAGACCCAATTGCCATTAGCCCCTGCTCACTCACGGGTCAAGCGTTCGCTGATCGGAGACTTATCTTGCTCAGTCAACAATGCTAATCAGATTCACCCTCAGATGTACCAGACCCACCGGAGACAGTCTTCGCGGGACTTGTTTCTCGAGCTTGATCACCTGAGGAACCTGCTCCAGGATTCGAAAGAGAGGGAGTTTCAGTTGCAGGCAGAGCTTTCGGAATGTAAGAGAAATCCGAGGGTTTTGGAGCTAGAGAGGGAGCTGGAGGAGAAAAGGAGAGAGGTTGATGGTGTGATGAGGAAAGTTGAGGTGCTGGAAGAGGAGAAGGCTAGTCTAGCTGAGCAATTAGCATCGATTTCCGAGAGGAGCGAAGAGGTGTTGAAGAGAGAAGACCAAGAATGTGCGGTGGTTTCGGCGTCAGGGAGTGTGGAGATGGAGGTTTTAGAGTTGAGAAGATTAAACAAGGAGCTACAGCTTCAGAAGAGAAACCTTGCTTGTAAACTTTCCGCTTTGACAGCCCAATTGGCTTCTCTAGCAAAAGCTTCTGAGGTACTTACTTTTAATTTCATTGATTACTTAAATTTTGTGATTGGTTCTGTTTAGGTTGATTTGTTTTTGGTTATTGAAATCTGTATTGGTTATTCTCAGAGTGACATTGTTGAGAAAATCAAAGCCGAGGCGTCTATTTTAAGGCATACAAATCAAGATTTGTGTAAACAAGTTGAAGGCTTACAGATGAATAGGTTGAATGAGGTTGAGGAGCTAGCTTACCTTAGGTGGGTCAATTCGTGTTTAAGAAATGAGTTGCAGAACTCTGATAAGCTGCAAAGCCCGAATTCGATTGATAGGAGTAATAAATCAGCGGGAGATTTGTCAAGTAGGAGCAATGAGTACTTGGAATACAAGGGCGTGAAGAGATTGAATTTGTTAAAGAAGCTGAAAAAATGGCCTATTGCTAATGAGGATTTGCCTAACATGGAATCATCCCCAGATGAGCTATTGGATAAAAGTTGGGTTGATTCAGATGAAGGAAGAAGTCCTAGAAGAAGACACTCGATAAGCGGATCCAAATGCTTTGCAGAAGAGTTGGTGCTCACTAATAAGAGAAGGCAATCTGATGGTTTTATGTGTCCCCCAGAAATTGAGAAGGATATAGAGCCAGTGGCTTCTCAAAAATATGACTTGGGTATGCTTCAATGCCATGAAATCCATAAAATTCCGGCTTCGTTTGATGTTGAGAAAAGGGCATTGCGCATTCCGAATCCCCCTCCTAGGCCTTCGTGTTCTATTTCTAGTGCAACCAAAGCGGATGAGTCTATGAAAGTTCCACCACCACCGCCTCCGCCCCCTCCACCTCCTCCTAAGTTCGCAGTGAGGACTAGTACTGCAGGAACGGTGCAAAGAGCCCCACAAGTAGTTGAGTTTTATCATTCACTCATGAAAAGAGATTCCAGGAAGGATTCTTCAACTGGAGGAATTTGTGATGCTCCGAATGTTGCCAACGTTCGTAGTAATATGATTGGAGAAATTGAGAACCGATCATCACATTTGCTTGCTGTAAGTGCTCGCATACCTGATTGTTTGATTCTGTCTGTTTGAAGTGCGGTTTCTGCTCAAGCTATCTTTTTCCTTTCATAACTTGTTCAACTTCCAAGCTGATTCTTTGCCAATTAAACTCTATCAAACTGCTGAATGCTACCCTTTTAAAATATATAACCAGCAAATATTTGTTCTAGCTCCTATTTTTCACAACAATGAGATAGTGTAGAACCAAACTTACTGTTAGTGCGAGTCCTTACTGATCGTGATCACCAATTTCTAATGCAGATAAAGGCAGATGTTGAGACTCAGGGAGAATTTGTAAATTCACTGATAAGAGAGGTGAACAATGCTGTGTATCATAGCATTGAAGATGTTGTGGCTTTTGTGAAGTGGCTCGATGACGAACTTTGCTTTCTTGTAAGTTGATCTTTGTTATGAATCATGACCAGAAAAACTAATTTAAGTTGTGTCTGCAATATATTTTGCCTAGTGTAGTATAAAGGTGGAAGTGTTCAGATGGCAATGGGATACTAAGCATGAATTAGGCAAATATCAATGTCATTCATAAAGGAACTTGATGTCCAGTTAGTGCATATTTTTCAACATTACCATATGTAGGATCTGCTGACTCCTTGTTATTATGCTTTGCTTATGTTAAAGGTGGACGAAAGAGCAGTCCTAAAGCACTTTGATTGGCCAGAAAAGAAAGCAGACACACTGCGAGAAGCAGCATTTGGCTATAGAGATCTGAAGAAACTGGACCTTGAAGTGTCTTCTTTCAAAGATGATACTCGATTGCCCTGTGATATTGCACTCAAGAAAATGGTTGCCTTGTCTGAGAAGTAAGCAGCGATCTTTAGTGTTTTTTCTAGTAAGTAATACGTGGTATCTACATAAACTTATCAGTGTTTTGTTACCTCTTGCAGGATGGAGCGTACAGTTTACAATATTCTCCGAACAAGGGAGTCCTTGATGCGTCATTGTAGGGATTACCAAATACCAACAGACTGGATGCTTGACAATGGCATTTTAAGCAAGGTACACTTTCTTTAATAGAAAATTGAACACCTTTCTCGCCTTTGCATTACGCCTAATTGAAAGTCAATCTCTGTAGATAAAGTTTGGCTCAGTCAAGCTAGCAAAGATGTATATGAAGAGGGTGGCTATGGAACTACAGTCAAAGGCGGCAACAGAGAAAGACCCTGCAATGGACTATATGCTGCTTCAGGGAGTGAGATTTGCCTTCAGAATTCATCAGGTTTGTTAGCATAAGAAGAAAGTCCTCAGTGCTTATTATTTTGAATTTTGGGTTTCTTTTTAGAAATGTAGAAGATTGAGATATATTTCTTGCTTGATATGCAGTTTGCAGGAGGATTTGATGCAGACACAATGCATGCATTTGAGGAACTTCGCTACCTTGCCCATCTTCTTAACAAAAAGTAAAAGAAAAGTAGAAGACTTTTTTATGGGAACAATTTTTGGCTTACAATCTGCAGTAGTGCATTGGATGGGAACAGTTTTTAGCTTACCATCTCAGTAAGCTTCATTGGGAAATATGTATATCTTCCATAGAAAGAAGCAACGTCTTGGTGTAGTTCTGTGTTCTGTGAAAAATATAAAGAGAATCTGTTTAATGATTCAAAAATTACCAGAAGTGAAAATTTAAGAAAGACCTTGATGAAAACTTGGCGTATAAATTCTTGTGCAAGCTCATTAGAGTGCCACATCCAACACACGCGGTTCTAATCCAATATCAAACAGAGGTCACTGAAATGCTATATTTTGGAAATGGTGGGTGGACGTAGGGTCGTTTGGACAAGCAACTACTCAGAGATTGTGACAAATGTGGTTGAGGTATCATAGTGGTAGACAGCAAAGCAGTGGTTGATATAGCAGCGGCCGATTACTTTGACACTTACAAAGTAGAGAACATAGAAAGCAAGTTACACACTTAAGTAGCATTCAAGGTAAATCTGATAACCAAGTCTCCAAATATATATGCAAAAAGTAGTTGCAGCAATACTAATTCTTTTGTTTGTACTTTGTAGGGTTCTAGATTGTTTTGCCTGTATAGGCTTGGCCGTATTTCTGGCAGACATAACAAAACACAAAAACCAAAGATACATGCAAAAAGAAAATTGGGAGAATTGCTTAAACAAACTCATTACTCATTTTCAGTTAACTATTCACACTCGCATAAAGGCCTGATTTAGAATTAATTTATTGTCAGACTTCGTATAATCTTACAAATGAAACTTTCCGCAACTGTGATATTCTCAAGCCCTTTAATGCCTAGTTGAATCTTCTCCTGGCTCTTCTCCATAGTGTAACCACTCTGGCCAAGAATAACTGTAAGCTGCAGAAGCGAAAACATCAAAGTTAACCACATGTGATATAAATCAAAATCCATCTTGTTGGCTGGGTTTCCTCAGAGTGTAAAATGGCTTTAGAAAGATATTAGCTAAGAAAGATCTGGCTATTTACACTGAGAAAAGCCAGCCAACAAACTAACTAGATTATGTCAATTGATACAACCCTTCCTACAACTCCCGTAGGTTTATCATATGAAAGCTCAAAAGTAGCTCTAATCAATTCTACACTCAACTACAGTTCTCATGTAAGTAGGCTTCTTAACTGTCACCAGTACAACCACATAAAATTAAAAAAACAATTGATAGATCCAACACAAGTATTACTGCCGGTAACACATGATATGGTGGATCTACTAAGGGGTTTCAGAATATAATGTTGGAATCACATAGGCCAATACCCAGAACAACACCCTTTTGTAATAACCAAATAAAACAGTAACCTCTGGCCAGTGTACAAACTATACTTTTTAGCTGAATAAGTGGATAGATCATAGGAGTAGAAAAACTGGATTTAGTTTGAAGCTAATCCATGATGAATTGAATTTAAAGGTCTTGCAAAGAAAACCCTAAAGTCCTATTAGACAGCCATACATGACTAACTCATGATACATCCCATAAGATGCTCATAAAAATAATAGATGATTCTTGATACTATCAATTAAACAAAAATAAAAATAAAGAGAACCTGCATTTGACCTATTTAAATTCAGAATTTCTTATTCATCTTTACTGGTAGCATCAATCATCTTTAGTCAACCCAAAATGAAAACTTAGTTTCTGGCTTCTTAGACGTCTAATGCCTCACAGGGCAGCGGCATGAGAACTGCCTCAAATCGGCACAAATACACTAGAAATCTAGTATCTATAGTTATTCAGGTCACTGCTGCACAGATACAAAGAAAAACAAGCACTTGGACAGGATGCTGTTGCAGTTTGAACTAATCTGCCTAATATAAGGACGAAAAAATGACACCCTAAACTAGGGCCATGAAAGCCTCTTGTTTCAAATCACCCCTTGCTTCCCCAATGCTCCCTACCTACACCCCACATCTCATTCAGAAATTCCTGTCACGCATTTCTCTAATAGCCTAATGGTTTCAGGTCCATTTCCAAGCTTCCCATAAAAATTCATGTTCCGCGAACACTTCCTTTTGGTCTATTAAGGCCAAACAAAATTCATAATCATATTGACTTAATCCAAATGGAAAATTAGACACTAATCCAAGATGAGTATCCAGTCGCACAACAGAACCTATCACAGTCTAGATAAAGAAGTGAGAGAGGACATTGGACTTTCAGTAGCCTAAGAGCTCACCAATTCAATCATGAAGCTTTGCAAACGGAGTAGTAATGCATCAATTTAACTCTACCAACGAAACTCGCCGGTCCAATTTACAACAAAATAAACCAATGAAGCCGCCCCATCTTGTAAAAACTAAAATAAGCAGAAATCATGGGTTCAAGTTCACAAGTTGGAGAAAGAGTAGGCAACATTCAATCTTGAACATTCTTTCATCAATGAAAATGCAACTCACAACCCAGCACCAAGTCAATCCGAAAACAGATTTAATGAACAAATACTATACAATATGAACTATTGCAAGAAAGTCAAGCAATACAGTAGCTATGAATGTAAGAGAAACACGAAATCAAGATTAAAGCTTTGCGAATCACCATTGCAGATACTCCACGACCCACTTGACATTCAGCACCAGATTCATAGCGCGCAGCTGCAGACGTAGCTCAAAACACGAAACGAAGCAAGAACAGCAACGGTGACGTAAGCAGCACACCAAACTCCAACCGCAAACACCAATTTCAGGACATCACCTTGAGCCATTCACATCTGGGTCATCAAGATTCTACATGTAAATTACATTGAAGCAGTAGTTAGATTGACTTGGGAAGAAAAAAAGATTCAAACTTTAACAAAATCTAAGCGCGATCGATCATACAAAAGACTTGGGTCGCAATATACTTACGTCAAAAAACGTGGGATGGATTAAAGGTTTGGTCTTTGATCTGATTTGGATGGAGAAACCAAAGGTTGATGGAATTGTAATGCAGGGAGGAGTGTTGGGACTTGGGAGAAGAATAGAGTCGAGAGTTGGGAGAGGTTTTTGACAACTGAAATGTGGAGGAGGAGGCTGGGAGCCAATGAGAATGGCCCAAATTGCTTAATCAAGCCCAACAACTGGGTTCCAGATCAGGTCCTTTTGTTTATATGATAAGTTATCCTCGTGAGCTTCGGATTCTTTTTTTAATTTTGAAGATATGATAAACTCATAAACATGAACTAGAAGCCCCTCTTTAATCAAAAAAGGCTAGAAGTCCCTTGTGTTACATGTGCCTTGATTAGAAGATTAAAGTGGAAGATTTTTTTTTTTTTGGAAGGGAAAGTGTAAGATTCAGAGACGATATCGGTCATTATTTATAGACCATATGATGTATTTTTCCATGATATATCATTTTGGTTTATTTATTTATCGACACGACGACATCGATTAGGTCATTCTCTCTCATATAAGTGATAAGAGCGGTTTTAGTTGTCAAAATTTTTATATTGTAAATTATTTGCCTTTTTTATTTTTGTGGGGTGGTATAGTAACAATAATCATAACATTCTCAAAAAAAAAAAAATATATATATATATATATATATAATCATAATCGTTCATTTTTCATAAGTTCGCTTGCTACATTTATTCTTTTAAACTTACTTTCTATGTACATCGCATGTTGGATATTTCTAATAGAATATGGATATAAATTAGATCATGTTCAAGTATGATTGTTATATTAGGGTTGAGAGCGGCTGCCCTTGCGGTCTGCTTCTGAAACTTCCTCCATGAATATGGAGGATTTGGGTGACTCCGGTGGCGTGGTGGGGATTTGGCGTAGCGGCGAAGGTTGTTTGCCCAGTTTCTCTTCCTTGCGGCGGAGTTATTACTGTGATTCTCGAAGCCATTGGAGGATCAGATGGTGGAATAGCTTTCCGATTCTGGTGGTGGATAGGGGTAGTACGGTGGATGCGGTGGTGAGCAGGTCGAGCGGTTGTCAACCAGCAATGGAGGCAGGGAACCTAGTCCCTGGTCGTGTACGACAGACCTGGATTTGCGTCTGGAAGGTCAGATCGCTCTGGAGGCGTGCGGATGCTGAGCCGATGGTCGGAAGATTTTCTGGGCTGAAGACGTCTCGCAACGGCATGGTGCAGACTGGTCCAAAGATCTGGATTTGGGATCCGGGTCGGATCCAAATTTGGGTATGGTGCTCGTTCTGGATCTGGATCACGGGTCGGGTCTGGATTTGGACTTGGTACTGGGCCTGGATGTGGGCTTTGAGGTTGATTTTCATTTGGTTTTCATCTTTTTGTTTCATATGTCATTTTGGTGGAAGATTGATCTCTGTTTGGCGTACTTTTTACGTGGAAGATGTTTGGATGGTCACATCACCAATTACATTGTTAGAAGATTGCCCTTTAGTGGTCGGTCACACTATCGATAACTTAAGTGGAAGATTGTTTTCTTTTCGACGTAAGATGTACAAGGAATCTGTTTGGTCGGTCATACCACCGGTTACTTTGATAGAAGATTGCCCTTTTATGGTCAGTCATACTATTAGTAACTTTTCACATAGCACGGTTTACACCCGATGCATCCTCAGATGTATTTTTGCATCAAATCGTATCTTTGCTAGGTTTTATGTTCATTGTTTTATTTTCGTACTTTTCATTTATGATGTAGTTTCTACATTTGTCTTTTGTAATCTTTCTTATTATTAATGGAGTTGACGTTTATTCTCAAAAAAAAAAAAAAAAGTATGATTGTTATATTGATTTTTACCAAATAAGTTTGTTTTGTACATGAATGACACAGCAAATTTGTTTCTTAAACTCAATATCATTTTATTTAATGATGTTAGTTTTTATTTTACAAATAACAGATCACGAGTTCGACTTACAAACTACTAATTATCGTGTACTCACAGTTGTTTTTAAAACACTCTGTCGATCACCCAGAGATTTTTAACATATGAAAGTTGGTGATTCACATGAGACTCGGTCCACTTTTGGTATTCTTTCACCAAAATTACACACATGGTAAAAAGAAAGATCATGTTACCCAAAATTTAACAATTAATAAATTTATATTTTTCTACTCAATTTGGCATAGCCTGCAGGTTGCAGCTGCCACATGCATGCAAACAATTAGAAGAATCTTTCATCGAAAAAACAATTAGAAGAATCTTAATAGTTTTTTTTTTCAAAAAAAAGAATAAAATTACAAAAAAAATCCTCTAATACAACCAACCCGCAAGTTATCAAAAAACAAAACATACAAAGGCGAGAGGGGAAAAGAGTGACTCCAAGTATGAGCTTGATAGGGGAAGAGAATAAAAAAACCTTAATAGGTTACTCTACAAGCTTTCATGTCAAATTGCCAATTATACCATTATGTTATTTAGCATGAATTTTATTTTTGAAAAGAAAAACTAACGCATAATTTCAGTGTGATCGGAAACTACAAATTTCAAAGTAAAAGAAAATTAAATGGAATGTATATAGAATGACTACATATACAATGAGTGTATACACTACATTTGAATTGGATTTAAATAATTATATACGTGCAATTAGCTAGTTATTTGAAATCTATATGTATTCTTTTTCATCTTCCAACTCATACCTTTTTTTTTTTTTTAAGAATAAGAATCCTTTATTGAAAATAACCAAATATTGCATAATATGAAAATGACCGGTAGTGGACATAAACTCCCCACTCTCCTCCCTAAAAAACGAACTAGTTACGGGTCCGTCATTAAGATTGACTTCTATAAGCCAAAAGAGTCCAACTCCTAACAAACTTTGTCGCCCAACCTCACAGGCTACAAATAATCCCGAGAATCTCGATAACACCTCATAGACAACCGCTAGAAAAACCAACTCCTTCTTCCACACCGCGTCCCAATGAAGCCAGACCATGTACAAGGATAGCTTGTCAGCACATTGACCATCAGATAAAACCGAAAATAAAACAACTCGTCCCTAGGAAAGACACCACCTCCATGGCATATCAATTTGACCCAACCTTAGCTCAACAAAGTAGGGACCAACTATTGACCAAAATAACCTAGCCAACAACCTAACAAAAACAAGACTCTAACCAACCTAACTAAAAACAAGACTAACCAAAAATAAAGAGACGCTGCCATAGTACTCCTCTTCCTTGTCATCAGGTACCCAACTGACAGGCCACCACCTCAAATCCATGCCTTCAAGCTCCCCAGGTGGATGATACCATGCAGCAGACTACACCAATTCTATCACCGATAAACCGGTGAAAAAATTACCGTACCTTGCCACCGCCATGCCCACCAACTTGAGAGCCCAAATCCACCACAGTTGCCGCCTCTGTCTAACAACCCACCGCAGAGTAGAAGTCAGCGCCAAACGATCCAAGGCATACCGCTGCCATGATCTGGCCTCTGGCTCCTTCCTCCACGCTGATCGCACAACGTCTGTCTTCCACACCATCACCGCCGCCTGATAGAAGCGAAGAACCATACTCATCCTGAACCAACAAAACGAATCACAGAGCAGGACCCCTGCGATCCCAAGATCCCGTCCGACAGCACCCGCCTCTCGTCAGTGAGGCAGAGAGCCACGGTCAACGCGGGAAAGCCGCCGGATAGGTTGAAGAATTCCCTTTACTCTCTCTAACCCTAGTTCTCTCCCGTTTTGTCGGTGCTCTCCCTTATCGCCCGCGACTCCCTAATCTCCCCAAGGCTCCAACTCAGACCTTGAAATCTATATGTATTATTATTCATCTTCCAACTCATACCTTGATAACGATAGATCGCAACAGTATACAATTATACTCAAGCAATGGATCTTAAATACTTGAACAAAATCACTAAATTTGAAATCACTCGGTCCAAATTGAACCTAATATCTTTTTGCATTACTAAAAAAATTAGACAACAACTGCGCTAATATAGTTGTTACTGACTCTATAGTTGTTATCACCTAAAAAAATTTTGGTGCACAATTTGTATAGCAATCGAAATGAAATATATAAAAAAATTAATAATATAAAGCTTTTCAAATACAATGATACTTTTTTTTTTATAGAATAAATACAATGATACTTTTGTCCTATATGAAAAGTTGAAAACTACATCAAAATGTCACTAAAGTAGACAAGTTTAACATCATCACTTTCCATGATCTTGTTGTAATCCCAAATCAACTTTATCTATGTACCAGTCCTAATTCATCATCTCGACTCTTTCTCACCAAAAATAGCTCTGTAATGATAATCTGTGTTAGGGTATAAGATATTTGTTTCTGAGCCTTGTGTCTTAATGCTTCCCATTTACCATCATTCATATCCGTTCCTGCTAAAATATTGCTCGGTCTGAAACTCGGAATCAGTTATCAACACATTACCTCTTCTATCGAACATCATTTTGGTGTGGCAAGGTCAGGTTACATTAAGTTGTTTTCATACATGTTTACACACAGTGATACAACGTATGTGTAATTAATGTTTTTTTTGCAAGTCATTAATGATTAATGTTACGATATCATATTTTTCCAGTTCATTTTAATCCTTTTCAAAATTCAAAAGTTATGATTGACGTGAGTGTCACAACAAAATGCGTCTTCATAATTGGGTGTGACACAGACAGCTTAATTTGTCCAGATATCTACCCCTATAGTTCTCGCACCAAATTGAAAACCTTTGTGCAAAGAACAATCACTCATCCAGGGCCGTTTCTTTAAACCACATCCATCGTTTACAGGTCTCAAAAGCACATGAGGATGAAACCCTTTTAGGCATATACCAAGGCTGTTTACTGTTCACTGTTTCACTATTCACTGTTCACTATTCACTGTTCCGCCTTTTGAAATAGAAGCAAAACCCTGGACCAAAATAAGGGATTTGCAGCTGAGATCTTGGTGACCCACGTGAAAACGTCCAGTGCTGGGTAGCTAAATCTGGCAAGCAACAATGTAAAGTGGGACTAGCGTTAGAGTCTTTTCTGATCTGTGATTAACTCATTCAATCGGAAAAACCAGAACCAGTGGACAGAAAGAAAATAAGAGAGGGAGAAAAGAAAAAGAGGACGAAAAATCAAGTACCCTAGTCCCATCGGATTTGACATGTTTGACAAGATGGAACATTGCCCCTACCTTCTCCTCCTCAACCCTATTCTACCCAACTCATTCATTTTCAGTGCTCTACAATAAATAAGATTCAAAGCAGGAAGCAACAAAAGTCTTTGGGCCGGGGTTGGCACTGCACTGTCAATCAATATGAGTGATCCGTGTACTCTAATCATGTTGGGGTTTTGATTACCTTTACCTCCACAAATGCTTCTTTTGAGGATTCTCTACGTGCCCATTTTTTTCCTTCTACCCTTTCTTTACTTTGTTCTTGCTAAAAGGTACAAAATCTTTCTACTGTGGAGTGATTCATAATGTTACTGATTTGATAATAAAAGTCGTAAAAGACTAAAAGTTGATAATTCCTTCCGAATGATGAGCACCATATTATTGATAGTGTTTCAAAATCAAAATCCTATCAAGTGATAGCGAAATAAAAGAGACTTCAACGACACGCAACTGTAATGTTATAACTTTATGATATTGTTCTATGTCAAAAATCTTGTCAGATCATGTTAATCTACATATAATGGTCAATGTTGTCTCTTAAAACAATAATATACCGAAACATGCACCTAAATATACGAAAAATTTAAAATTTTTAAATTTGGTAGCTCAAATAATCAAAAACATAGAAAAACATGATTAACGGGAACACATTTAAGATTTAAACCACAATAGAAACTCTTCACCGTTTTTTTTTTTTGCACAATTTTGCTTAGTAGACCTTAGAGCAAGTTCACCCGTTGGGTCACCTATTATTCACTGCTTTTTAGTGTATATTTTCATTCTCTGGGTCACGAAATACACTGTGCTCGTGACCCAGGGCACGAAATACACTGTGCAGGTCACCATGGTGACCCAGAACACTATACCGGGTGACCTAGGGCACGAAATGCACTGTGTTCGTGACCCAGGGCACGAAATTAACACTAAAAAGTAGTGAATAGTGGGTGACCTGGTGACCCAACGGGTGAACTTGCCCTTAAACAATTGAACATTTTTTTAAATACAAAAAGAGTATGGATACTAGGCGGTAAAAACTATTAATATTGGCTACTTATAAGAAATAATCTACCGATTTAAACACCTAGATATACAAAAATCATACGTTTGAAAATTATTATAACTTGAAATTTTCACTTTAAAAGACAATTTTACGGATACATATAACTTAAATTTCTGACTTCACAGAACTTGGGCATGCCCCTGAGTAACATTTGGAATCATCATCTTACCCTGTACGTATGTTCATTTAGCATCATTAACTCCGGCTATTTCTGTGGTAGAATACGGGAACTAAGTATGGAGCATGACGGAGAGAAAGATAGTGACACAAGCATGTATAGTGATTCACCTTGCCTATGAGGCAAAACTACGTCCACTTAGATATTTCACTATGAGTGAGGCTAAGTAGCCTTTGTAATATACAAGTGTGGGGATCATGGATCCCATCCTATTCTAAGAAGGGGAGGACTTCATTTTATAGCTAAAAGAAGTCTCATTCTATTTTACATTTCCGATGTGGGACACAATGCACATATTACTTCTCTTGAAGCCTTTTGGAAAGCATGGGAGGGTGACCTCCTGGCAAAATACCGGCCGATCGAACCTCCACCATGGCGAGGCAACTCAGGTGTCGATCTACCCGATGCATATCATAGGCGGGACCTACCATGTCACGAAGACCACGTACGAGATCGTTGCTTATGCATGGCGGTATGTGGTATAAGTGGTATCAACACCGGCTGTATTCGTTTAATTGGTTATTTGTAAACATACATGTCCACACTCTTGTAAACATACATGTCCACACTCCTATCTCATCTGCCTAATAAAACCTTAAACAGTCAAAACTCTTTTCTTTGGAACAAAAAATGTACTGTGCCTATGCATGTGAGGTGGAGAAGGCCGAAAAGCTTCAAATTGCCACACCAAAATGGCAAAATTAGGTCACAAAAGTCTACACCACCAAGTCACGTCCATTGCGTAATCAGACATACAGATATTATGATCAAGTTTTAGCCTCTGGTGCTTACTATTCACAAAAGAAGCAAAAATTAAAGGTCCTGGTTTCGTACATGAGAGATTTGACGTTTTTGGAAGTGATGAGATTCAAACTGTCATCACTTTGCGTCGGGCCCTCCCTCCTCCTGTCTCCTTCCCTCATGGCCCTCCCTACCTTCCTCCTTCACTCCTCTCTCTCTGAAATAATGTCTCCTTTTCTCCTTGCTCGGCCCCTACTTTATATATTCTTACACGTCTATATATCTCTCCTCCATCAGTAACTCATCCATCTCTTCATAGCTGGCTAGCTAACCCAAAACCCCAATCTCCAAAATCAAAGCCATTTCCTTCTCCGAGATATTCCATCCAACAATTTGTATAACACCGGCGATCCTACATACCTAGTTTTTCTTTTAACATGTCAGCAGCGGCGGCCGCGGCAGCTGCAGCTGTGGTGGTGAGCCGTTCGAGCTCCAGCAACAGCAGCTCGAGCGCGGAGACCTACCACCACCTCCACCATCACCAATCGTTCATGGCACCGTCGCTGCCTGTGGCGCCTCAGCTCAGCCGTTACGAGTCGCAGAAGAGGAGGGACTGGATCACTTTTGGTCAGTATCTGAAGAACCATCGCCCGCCGCTGACTCTGTCACGGTGCAGCGGAGCCCACGTGCTGGAGTTTCTGAGGTACTTGGACCAGTTCGGGAAGACCAAGGTCCACGGGAGTGCCTGCCCTTTCTACGGCCACCCCCACCCGCCAGCGCCGTGTCCCTGCCCGCTGCGGCAGGCCTGGGGCAGCCTGGACGCGCTCATTGGGCGGCTGAGGGCAGCGTTCGAGGAGAACGGCGGGCTGCCAGAGACAAACCCTTTCGGCGCACGCGCCGTGAGGCTGTACCTGAGGGAAGTGAGGGACACGCAGGCCAAAGCTAGAGGGATTGCTTATGAGAAGAAGAAGCGAAAGAAGCCAACGCCACCACAAAGGACGACACAACTGCTGCAGCAGCATGAGGAGCAAGGGCAACATGGCAATTTTGTTTCTGGTTACGGTGGTGCTGGGGTTGGAGTTGGGGGTGGCTCAGCTCAGCCAAATGGGGTTATGCTCGGTGGAGCTTCGTCTACTGCTGCGAGAGGATCCATGATGCCGCTATCAGTGTTGAACTGCTAAGCTGCTTAGTAATATGTATGAATGCGAGGCCTTGATAAGTTGATATATTTTGTGGTTAGTCTTTAAATTCTTCGCAGAGAATTAATATTAGATGTTTAATTAGCTCGTGTCCATGTAGTTTTTTCTTAACCGACTCTTAATGATCAGTTGAACGTGAAAAGCATTATCATCGCTAATAAGTATGCGAAGCTCTATTTAATCTCCAAGCAATTCTTATTCTAATTAGTAGATAATTTGTTCCAAGAAAATTCAACTTGTTGAACAGTCGAGAGAGCCAGCTAGTTGAAAGGGACCAAATTCTGATGCATTGCAGCATTAGCCTTCCGAGCAAGTAAATGAGCTACCTCTTTAGCAAAAGGGACTAAGGGAGGAAGCCAGTAGGGCAAAATAGAGAAGCCTTACAATGTCCATCACCAGAAAGAAGAGAGAGGCACTAGGCTATGGTTATGGCAATTGGCAAAGAGAAGTCTCCTGCAGGGCATGGAACTGGCATGCTTTGGAGAAGAAATCGGCGGCAAGGATCTAGACAACATGGCTGGAAATGAAGCAACCATCCGAATCACAGAAAACAATACCGAAATTCCAGGTGTTCCATTGTTGGCGATACAAACTATCAACATTCAGTTTAACCTACCATGTATCGAAAGCTTAAGCTATGGAAACCGAAGAAAAGTCTCTCTTCCTGGAGAAAGAATGTGCACGAGTATGAACTGTATGATCCTAAAACCAAACCAAAGTGCAAGCCAATATTATTTGCACGGGGCATTCGAAACCCTATAAAAAAGATCCTGGCCATTATAATTTACATAAAAACGAATCATTATATTTTAACGAGAATTTATTGTGAGCGGCGGATCATATCAGATGAGATGAATAATATATATAATTAATAATTGAAAAAATCTAAAGCATCTGAAATATGGTAAAAGTTATCACATTTTATTTTTATTTCTTATTAATAAACTTCTGAATTAAAAGTTATCACATTTTAAAGTTATCGATTGATTTAGTCGTCTTTTAATCGTGATGGAGTTGCCTATAAAGTTTGGGTTTTGAGGTGGAGTGTTCTAAACCCTGCCTATAGACTGGGAGGCTTCCTCTGTAAATCTTTTAGAGAGTTGAACTTTGTGTGTGCCACAATTCGGTGTTGTTTATTTGTAGGGGATGAGCTGGTACACATTTTTGAGTTTTACGCTATATACAAACTCAATATGCTTAAAGTACACAGCTCGAGAAGGCCAGAAGGGTAGGCTCGCAGCTTCACTCATAAATTTACTTGGCAAGAATTGTACCCATAAATCTAAGATACTAGCATCGGCAGCTTTAGGAATCATCTAATAATACATGAAAAATAAATCATATATAAATTAAATGAAGACTCTACTTGACTAGCATTTCCTCTCGAATTGAAATCACAAGTTCATAAGTCATAACTAATGGAACAAAATGTGTGACAGATCGACAATAAGTGAACTTCTGGGTTAAAGATAAACATACTGAAAATGTTTAGAAATTAGACAAGGAAAAATTAACTGAATGAGGATTCTAATTTTTGGCACACATACGAGACTTTTAGTGACAGACCATGAAAAAAACAAGACTAGTCGTCTCAGAAAGGTATAGTTAAACAATAAGACAAGGACAAATTGACTAGAACCGAATTCAATGTTGTGGCACATGATTGCCGCAAATAGTTCTTCTTCTTTTTTTTTTTTAACCAAAAAATAACACCATTAAAAATCAGAAGTACATACTCATCATGAATATTTAGGCAAACAAAATACTCCAAACTACTGAAAAAACAAGTCTTTTGTTCTCATAACACTGAAGGTTTTGCCAAAAAGCTTAATATAATTCCAGTCCGCCTACCGAGTTGCTTACTTGAAACAGACATTAATAAACTAATCAGTGACAATGAATGATCGAATTTGGTTGAAAAAAAAAAAAGATAATAAATGAATCAATCCCCGATTCCCCGGGGCATTTAGGGTGTTATGAGTCGGGACAAAATCAATATTGTTTTTCAGTACTTTTTCTTCTCTCCTGAAGTAGACCTCCCTTGAATCATAATTTTTCATCTTAAAAATTACTGAGTTGTTTTCTAACTTCGGCAATGCAATGAAATTAACAAGGACGACCATGAGCAAGACTTCAATTATTAGGATGTGAAAAATATATACGTAACACTCTACTAAATGAGACTACTCAAATAAAAATATCGAGTCGCAATATACATCAACATTTAGCATCTCAATTATTTTTCATAAAAATTATAACAGTACTAATTTAAGGGATTAAATACAAACAATTTTCTTGAATCCGCACACCTACTAAATGTGGAGAATGGAGAAAATTGAGACACCAATACTAATATACATCGGCTTCGTTAGTGACAGTGGCTATGATTCATATGGCTTTTGCATTAGTGGTGGCTGGATTGATTAGGATAATCATATGTCGCAATTAGATTTTTTTTTTTTCCTCACGGTGTTCCTAACGCATACTATTACATTACTACTCTCATTAGGAAAGATTAAGATCTCATCTCGACACCTCTGACGGTCTGACCTCTCATTTCCTATCTTCAGAAATTGTTGCTAGTGGTCGAGAAAGGCTACCTAATTCACGTGTGTTGCACATTCTTTTTCAAAGGAATATTATTCCATGTACCAACTTTAGTCATATTACAAAATGAATTACGAGTCAACAGTGGTATGCTATTTCATCATCAGTAGCATTGCTTTTTCATGTCTTTCTCGTTGTCTTTCCCTTACCGGAGCTTGCAAATCACAACACCAAGGATCTGTAAGTGGAGTCTGAGATCACGTTGATTTTAAATTTATGCTGCCATTTGATTTAAACCCATAATTCTATATAGTTTATGGTTCTAGGGATTAGGGATTAATTTAGCTTGAAATTTAGGTTTGAAAATTTAGCTTATGAACTATGAACGTAAAACCTCTGTACAATGTACATATGCATACTTTATAAGATAATCGATAAGTGCGATCAAGAACTTAAACTGTCTATATTATTA
Source organism: Rosa rugosa (assembly GCF_958449725.1). Classification (NCBI taxonomy): domain Eukaryota; kingdom Viridiplantae; phylum Streptophyta; class Magnoliopsida; order Rosales; family Rosaceae; genus Rosa; species Rosa rugosa. The sequence continues at coordinate 61,294,563 of NC_084821.1, read as the reverse complement.
GAATCAATTAAAAGTTAATATTACAGAAATAACGGTGTTCCAGACTAAAGAATTTATAATATTTTTCTAATTTGCTGGGTTCCATGCAGATAATATATTATTAATGGATATGGCAAACCCTAGCCAAAGGCAATGATTCTGATTAGGACCCAAAGTTACAAATGGTTCTGGTAAGATAAGGAGATTAGGTCCAGGGAATTATATGGATAAATGGGTGTTGTCCCAACTTTAAGCAACAGAAGGTGGTGGGTTTAGAAAGTTCTTAGCCAAATAGCCAGCTACCTACTGCCCTTAGGCTAAGGTCTCCAGAACTAATCATACTATTGACCCAGAGCCAATCAAATGCTAGATCGAGGTATGGACTATTATTCTCTTTATGTCGTAATGTCTAATCGAAGATATCAGCTAGCTAGCTGCCTCTCCCATTTTGTTAATTACGGTTTGTTTAGAACACATTGAATGAAAGCCATGAGCACTGGTGAATGCTTCCTGCACAAAAATGGCTTATGATTTAATACCATGAGGTACATGGAAGAGACTTGTAATTACATATTTGGGTAAAAATCATTTCGATTTTCTCCTCATTTTTGGGACAGTGCTGACTGCTGAGACACTTTAGCAAGCATGTGGATTCAGTATCATTTTTAGTATATTTCTTGCAAGATGGTCAATCAATTTTGTTCTAGCATGTAATGAAATCATTGCTTGGAATCAACGGCAAGTGATGTAAGAGGCTGGTTTCCTCAAGTAATTAATTTACTACATAAAGTCATGTAAGTCATATTACTACCAGCTTTCTCTGAGCGCTGTACGTGGTTAAGGTCTTTGGCTTCTCCGCATGATGGAGAGGTTCGAAAGCTGGTATGAGTGTGGTGACAATGGAGGTGGAGTTTTTGTTGTTTGCATTGAACATGAAACTTCAGAGAACATATAAAAAAAGTTCACAATTTTTTTTACAAGTTACTGCAAAAACAAACGATATTAGTTTTGTACTATTCTTATTCTATGAACTAGGGTCATACAATTGGTATGAACTCTTTATTTTCAAAAAAAAAAAAAAAAACGATATTAGCTTATGTCAGTATCATTTTGTGATATAAGTCTCTCATTCGTAAATAAGAGATCGTGATGAGTTTGACTCACAAAATATTAGTTACTGTAATTTTCAGTTGTTAATGTAATAAAAAAATGATATTACTATGTAAACAAACATGTTGTTATTATAAACTTGAAATAATAGATACCCGATGGATGTTAACCAATGTGTGAATTATTTATATCTTTGTATACTTATAATTTTAATTTTACATTATGAACCCTAATTGCTAACCGTTTTGAAAATTTTTAAATATTTAAAGGGTACCTTAGTACATTATTTTGTTTTTTACTTGAGAAGATGTGTTCTCTAAAAATGATAATTTGTTTGTTAGGATCGATGTACACGTGCATGTCGGATTCCTGCAGAGTGATTACTTGCACTTGTTGCCACGCTCAGTGCTTGTAACAAATGGGAATTCCTCATGAGAAGTGGAATGTATTTTAGTTTTTACCCGCATGTTATGAGTATGTTTTTCAGTCACTTAACTAAATTACGATCTTCTAGTCTCATCGATCTCACATGTTGATTGATGGAGCTGCAAATAGTATTGATCATAATCCCGCTATATCTTCACCTTGCAACATCTTAAAAGCCACTTGCGGATATGAGCAATATGGTGGGATTTTGTATCATTCCTAACAAAATATTATTTGATTTATATTTTTTAAGATATTGGTGTAAATTAAAATTTTATAATATTGTAATTAGATCATTGTTGGTGCGAGATTAGGATATTAGATTCTTAGCATTTGCAGTGAGTGCAACTATTGACAATAGAATTTAAAATTAGAAGGGAAATTAGATAACATTCAACTGAACCTCTAACATCAATTTTAGGGAGATTGAAAAATGGGCAATCGTTTTATGTTCGCTGTGGCCAATGAATATTGTACATATAATTAGTCAGTATGTATTAACAAATTTTAGCTTCATTTGGACTTTGGAGGAAGTCAATTTTAACAGGTCAATTGTAATAGATCGGCGGATTTAATATATTTATTAATGCACATTGAATGTTTTGATATAAAAAATAAAAATAAATTTTTTTTTGCTGAAGATCATCAAAATATATTACAACATAATACAGTAGTAAACTGGTAATGTAGTAATCAAGAGGCAATCATCCAATCTCTGATGTTTGGAACTCTTCACTCTATTCTTCAATTTTTTTTTTCCTTATTCACTTCTTTCATCACCCCACTATTTTGCGTAGTAATTTAAAGGAATTTAAACTAATGGTGAGATTAATTATGTTTATTGGCAATGTTATGAAATACATTTTGAACTTGTTAACACCGATTAAGACCATGCATATTGGATTGGACCAAAATTCAAGTTTGATTTCCTTCAATATAATTACACGCACAGAATGTTAAACATAATAAGAATGAGCTTAAATTCACATTTTCGTTATTGCACCACATTCCCAGGAACGTTTCTGTTTTAAGGAATAAAACTATAAAAAGCTTACTGAAAGCTAAAGATAATCATTCTGAGAAGAACATGTCACAACATGGCACCAGTGGTCTAGTGGTAGAATAGTACCCTGCCACGGTACAGACCCGGGTTCGATTCCCGGCTGGTGCATTTCTTTTTGCATATTACTGCCTGCTCTTTTTCTCAAAGTCACACCGCCTCTCTCACCTACCCTTTGAAACTGCGCCTTTTCTCTAACCATGGTTAAGCTTCCCACGCGTTTTCAAACGCAAGCATCCCAACCCCGGTTACCCAAAATTCACGGCCACGATTCAGTTACACGTTACTTCCAAGTTTGCGCGCCTTTACGCCCATCCGACGTGGCCGCACCTTCCCCCCTTTTTTCGTGCAATCACGTTCGCCGCCACGTGTCGGTCCCCAAACTCCCCCAACTTCCGGTCATCTCCTCCCCTCAGTACCGGTCACGGGTCACCTAAACAAACCCCTTCCCGCGACGGCAATTCCCCCCCTCTACGTCATCCACGCCTAGAAATCACCGTCAAACTCACACTTCCCCAGACTACGCCCCACCACCTCCCCCAAGGTAGACAAGTCAGAAGGGCAGATCCGTCATTTCAACAAGCCCTGTCAATTTTAACGAAATTAAATTAAATTTATTATCCTTTCCTTCTTTCCTAACCTTGAGTCTCCGTGAAGTAAAAAAAAAAAAAAAAAAGGAAGGAGTAGAGGAAACTGCTTCCCCTGCTCTGGTTTGATTCAGTCGCCACAGTTTCCACGTGATCTTCCGATGCGATCTCCTTTCGCTTATAATCCTTATCGTTTCTGATCCTCCATTTTTTTTTTTCGGTTGAGATTTTGTTGAATATAATATCACCGATTGAAAAATTTGACTTGGATTGGACTGGAAAATCGCAGAGCCGCAATTGACTGAGAAGCTCTCTAGGTTTGTTGTTCCGGCTATGGATTCTGCTCGGAGTTGGTTTCAGAAGTTTCAGCCGAGAGCGAAGAAGAAGGGGACGGAAAATGCTAGAGATGAAAGGCCGGCGGCTTCTTTGGACGACGAGGCGCCGTCGGCTGCGACCAAGCAGAAGGTTGAGGCGGCGAAGCAGTATATCGAGAATCACTACAAGGCGCAAATGAAGTGCTTGCAGGATAGGAAGGAGAGGTAGAGTGAAGTGAATTTTGTATTTGGATTGGAGATAAGGATAAAAGGCTGTGTTTGGCGATTGATTTTTTTTTTTTTTTTTTTTGTGTGCCCTAATTGCAGGCGGTGGATGCTGGAGAGGCGGCTGGCGGATGCCGAAGTTTCGCAGGAGGATCAGATGAATGTGCTGAAGTATTTGGAGCAGAAGGAGACGGAGTATATGCATCTTCAGAGGCATAAAATGGGGGTTGATGACTTTCAGCTTTTGACGATTATAGGAAGGGGTGCATTCGGAGAGGTGTGATCTTCTTGCCTTGTTTCGCAATTTAGTTATGTTGTTGTCAATGGAGTTGTTATTTATATCAAATGCATTGCCTTTATGGTGTGTGTGTGTGTGTGTGAAAAAATGCAGGTGAGAATTTGCAGGGAGAAGTCTACTGGCCAGGTGTATGCCATGAAAAAGCTCAAGAAATCGGAGATGCTCCGAAGAGGCCAGGTACTGCATGACCAGTGTACCTTTTATAAGCACAAAAAATGCTATTTCATACTCTCATATGAAGAACTATGTCTTATGTCTGTAAAATCTTACTGAAGAACTATGATTTTCATCGTAATTGTGTTAAGTGCACTTGTTTTTTTTGCTCTGCGCATCAGTAATGCAGTGTGAGTTTCGTCTTGTTCATGATTCTTAATACTTATACTTTTTCCATTTCTCTCTGGAAGGTGGAGCATGTTAAAGCGGAAAGAAATCTTCTTGCTGAGGTTGATAGTGCTTACATTGTCAAGCTCTATTGCTCCTTTCAAGATGATGAATTTTTGTATCTTATAATGGAATATCTTCCGGGAGGTGACATGATGACATTACTAATGCGCAAAGATATCTTGACTGAAGATGAAGCAAGGTTTTATGTAGGAGAGACTGTCCTTGCCATTGAGTCTATTCACAAGCACAACTACATTCACAGGTTTTACCTCAATTCTTTGTTCATTGCTGAGTTGGATCACAAATACCATTGATTGGACTAGACAATTATGCTATCCCCACAATACTACTGTAGGCAGCACTTTATAGGAGCCCTTTACTATTATCCAAACAGAAATACCACTTTCAAATATTTTGCCTTCAAAAGTATTTAGACCTGTCTTTAGTTATGCCCAATGGCCAATAGATTTCCCAATTACTTTTATTCTAAATTTAGTCTTACATGATCTCATTGTTTTAATACTGGTTACGGAAGTGACGAAAGTAATTAACTTACTATAAATCCTGTCAAATCTTTGATTATGAGATGCAAACCTTTGGCCAAGTATCCACGCAGTCCTGTCATTAGAAATTATAAGTAGGGTTTCAATCTGTTCGCTTTAGTTTATTGTGTACCTGTGTGTGTTATTTACTTCTGAGATTTTTACTTCAAGTGTCATGTGGTCATGATTTTTTGTTCTTTTTGGTATTGTTTGATAGGGATATTAAGCCTGATAATTTACTGCTCGACCGCTATGGCCACATGAAGCTTTCAGATTTTGGGTTGTGTAAGCCTTTAGGCACTAATAGCTTTCCGGATCTTAGTGAGAATGACTCAGCAGTCGGAAGGAATTTAAAATCCTCTTCGCAGAGTAACCAACATTCTAACCCTCCTACACCAAAAAGAACCCAGCAGGAACAGTTATTGCACTGGCAAAAGAACAGACGAATGTTGGTATGTTTTTGTTGTTTTCTACTTTGGGAATCTTTGCTCGGTATGGGACATGAATCAGAACTTTGGTCGGGTTGTTGCTATAACTATGGCAGATGAACTCTATATATTGCTGCTGAGCTTTGAGGAACAAGTACATGCCAGCATAGAATGGTTAATGGTGTTTAAAGTCATAGATATATCATATACATGCCATCAAGATCATAATATGTTACCTTCAGGGAAATAGTATTTAAGTGCTGTTTGTATTTATAATACAAATGGACTTTCTCCTAAATTCCTTCTGTGCATTAATTAGGATATGCTTTTGTTTCTTTACATATAAATATACCTGTCATATGCCATTTAGGCTTATTCAACGGTTGGGACTCCAGACTACATTGCTCCAGAAGTACTGCTGAAGAAAGGATATGGAATGGAATGCGACTGGTTAGTTGAACTTGTCTGCACATATATCACCTAATTGCATGGGATAGTGATATGTTTCTTACAAGATATTTCTGTCAGGTGGTCTCTTGGTGCAATCATGTACGAGATGCTTGTGGGCTTTCCACCTTTCTATTCCGAAGAACCCATGTCCACATGTAGAAAGGTACATAGAGTGTTGACTTCCTGCCTTACAATTTCTAATGTCTATTCATAATTCTGATTGGGTTTTGCCACACAAATTTTAGAAATTGAATCATCATAAATCCTTATTAAGTACTTAAGATATTAAGGACTAAATACTCGTTACTCCTCATACTTTTACATGAAAAACAGTTTAGTCCAAAATTTTAAAATTAAACAGTTTAGTCCTTATTCTTTCTAATTCTCACACAACAGGTCCTAAAATGACTATTATACCCCTCACTTTTTGTTTTTTTATTTCTCTTTTTTTTTTTTTTTTTTTTCTGCCTCTCTCTCTCTCTTTCTCTCTCTCTCTATATATATATATACACACACACACACACACACACATATATATGTGTGTGTGTGTATATGTGTGTGTGTGTGTGTGTGTGTATATATATATATAGAGAGAGAGAGAGAGAGAGAGAGAGAGGCAGAAAAATAAAAAATAAAAAGAGAGAAAAATAAAAAGTGAGGGGTATAATAGTCATTTTAGGACCTGTTGTGTGAGAATTAGAAAGAATAAGGACTAAACTGTTTAATTTAAAAAATTTGGACTAAACTGTTTTTCATGCAAAAGTATGAGGAGTAACGAGTATTTAATCCATATATTAATCATTGTTAATCGAGGAATCTCCTGCTGATGTATTGTTTTTATGATGATATCAAATAAACGATTAGTTTTTCCATGCAGATTGTAAACTGGAAAACTCATCTGAAATTCCCAGAGGAAGCAAAACTCTCTGCCGAGGCTAAAGATCTCATTTGCAAGCTCCTCTGCAATGTTGAGCAAAGGCTTGGGACGAAAGGAGCTTATGAAATAAAAGTTCGTCTCTCTCTCTCTCTCTCTCTCTCTCTCTCTCTCTCCACAATTTTTTATATTAGTTGATACTTGTCCTCTTATTTAGGCACACCCATGGTTTAAAGGGTTACAATGGGATAGATTATATCAGATGGAAGCTGCCTTTCTACCAGAGGTTAACAACGAGTTGGATACTCAAAATTTTGAGAAGTTTGAAGAGGTGAGGAGTTATATCTTTTCGATGTGGTTGCTGTAATACTCTTTTCCATCCTTTTGTTATCACACCTGGCATTATTCAGTTATATAACTTTGATTATGCTTGGAAGGTAGCAAATATTAAACTTTCTGAACTATTATCTATAGCTGCTTGAATTGGGTAACCCTCTCATCTGTGTTTAGAAAGGGCCGATCTGGAATATAAAAAAATTTGCTTTCTGTTTTGAATATACATCTATTATAAAGTGTCCTGGGCAATTTAGATGTATTAAAGGAGCTGAACTCTTCTCCCCTTTCCTGCTTAGGATAAACTGCATGCATTCCACTCAAACAATACAATGAATACTTGCTCTTCTTTACCATTCCTGGCAAGTCGTTAGTAAGAAGATAATAGAAACTGTTATCCCTGGTTTTCAATTTTGTCATTGTGGTTTTTTAAAGAAAGATTAGATATTCTGGATAGTTGAATACAAACATTATTTTGTTTTGTGCTTGTATAAAACTTTTCTCTCCAATCTAGTTTAAGCATATGTGCTATCTTTGTTTTCTCCCCTTGTTTGTTGATGCTTTCATATGGCATTTGTGCTTATGTTGTCTTTTCCATGGTTGCAGTTGGGGCCTCAGGTAGAAACTCCATCAAAATCCGGTCCATGGAGAAAGGCAAGTAACTAATTAAATTACAACAACAAAAAAAATTGGTTTGTTTTTTTGTTTGCACATGGCCTTTTTTGGTATAGTCTGTTGACTGATGAATCATGTACTTTCATTCATTTCAGATGCTTTCATCCATGGATACAAATTTTGTTGGTTATACATACAAGAATTATGAAATTGTCAATGAGCATCATATGCCTGGCATTGGTAAGTATTAACCAGTATTCATAGACTATAGCGCAAAGGTTGACAATATCAATGTATCTGAATTACTAGCATGATTATTTTTGAATCTCCATCAAATTAAGGTTTCCTTCCTTTCCTTTTTGACCCATGCATGGAAACTTTAATGCAGCTGAGTTGAAGAAAAAGACTAATAAGCCAAAGAGACCTTCTGTTAAGGCCTTATTCGGTATGCGCTCCTTGCATTCAGTGTTCCTGAATATCATGTGGTCACTCTAGATTGTATTTGCATTATTCAGTCTCTAAACTCCACTTTGTTGTTTCTTTCCAGACACACCTGATCCTCCAGACCCCCCAACACATGGAACTTCTCTCAACCAAATGTCCACTCTGCCTACTGTCTCGGAAGGCTCTGAGCCATCTAGGCAATCTACTAGACCCCCACAATATCCACACAAACCTCCAAGAAGATAGCAAGCAAAGTTCAGTTTACAAGTTGTTATCCAGCTGAAGGAAATTTAAAGAGAAGTTCACAAAACGGTGGAGGGAAAGATAGGAAATTGGTATCTAAATACTGTAAGTCTTAGTTTTAAATGCGTTCATTAGTAATCCTCTAGTGTATTACTAGTAGTGATGTTCATTCACCATATAATCACCTAGATTAGTCAAAAAGAGGCCGAGCTTCATATTTTAGGGTCTGATCAATGATTTAGATGATTTATTCATAGGTTCGTAGGTGATATAGTAAATTCCATCAAAATTCTTGTCAACTTCCAAACTTGGTAGTGAGCTTTGTCTCGATGTTCTGTTCATATAGAGATTTAGTGATGAAGTGAGTGAAGTGCTACGTACTTTTTTCTCCCTACCGAAGGAGGCATGTAAATTCTTTTAATTATTTCATTATAATTGTTATTATAAGCTGTGTGCAAACAGGAGCATTTCATGTATGGAGGCTACGATCATATATGGCTTGTAGAGCCACTTCTTTTCACTTGTTGTAAAGAGTTTTCATCATTGGAGATAAGTTGTACAAATCCATGTTTAGGATCCAAATGTAGAATTTGAAAAATTTGAACGACGAGATACATGAATGTGCTGTGAATCTATGTCCAAAATGTAATTTTCTTTTCTATTTTTGTATTTTTAGGGGACGAGAGGCACAGACCCCCAAAACATTAACCTTTCTGAGGTCAGAACAACATAGTTTCAGCCGTCCGTATATTCAAGTCCAAAAGCTATTACTAATGCGAGATTGGAAAACTCCTAATTTAGTTCCACTCTACTAATTATTCACAAGCCACAGCCTCCATGCATAATTAAAATAAAACTGGATATATTTTTGCGGAGTGATTAAAACTTCGCATGTAAGGGACACACATATTAGGCGAAAGCCTTCTGTAAAACCAAACACAACTTGACCGACGAAAAGCCCTCTAAAGAAGAAAACTTATCATAAGGGAAAAGAAGAATTGAAATTCCTAAATTCGACTCCAATTTTTCAAGAATTGAAAACCCATTTAATAGTTGATATTGTACTTATTTTTTAGAGATGTTATGTATCTTATGAATTTGAATTTCTATAATGGGTTTTTACATAGTTTGAGGTTGGTGCTGCTGTCCTCAAATCTTAATTACGTTAGTTTTTAATTATAAAAGAAATAAGAAAATTAATAAAATAATAATAAAAATTTAATTGGAATACATTCATCTTGTTATATAATATTTATTTTAGGTCATTTTATAAAACTTATATTTAGCAGATGTAGCCTCGAGGAGACATAACGTTGAGCAAATGTAGCCTCGAGGGGGTAACCAATTCCCTGAGTTATGCGTTACAAGTAACGGCCTTGAGTGGCTGGCTCCAAATCTTTTGGCTAGTAACTTGTGGCCCAGGCTTAACCACCAACATTTCCAAGTAAGCTCAAGTATAAACAGGAGACCCAATGTCGACGAGGCAAGGCATTAGTTTCAAGTTAATTACACTCAACTACTGCAAACACTGACGTAGGCATCATAGAATTTTTTTCAGGTACCTCCTCCCGTCTCCATATCAATTGTTGCAATATCCAAGTTTTCATTCAACGAAACTAGGGGGAAGCTAGTTCGAGGGAGATTTGCCCAAGGAAGAAGAAGACTTGCTCGAGAATGACTTTTTATTCGCAGTACCTTCACTGTCCTCTTCAATAATGCGTCTGTGCTTCTCGAGAATCAATAGAAGGAAGATTATTAATTGTGGGGTAATCTCTCTTTTAAAAATTTCATGAACTAATATAGCTGACATTGCTTCTCTCTCTCTCTCTCTCTCTCCGACTCATTATTAATCTCATTCCCATTTTGTAAAAACCCCAAAAAATTGCAACACTACACTGATTAAATAACAACAACAACAACGACAGTGAGGAAAGCATCTTATTAATTTACTGCTGTAAATGCAGTCTCATAACAACTGCAAAGTGCTGCATTAGTGCAATGCGGCCATGCCCTTTGTTTGTTTGCTCAAACCCATTTAATGATTAGAGATATCTTAGCTTGATTGATTATATTTTCCATGTGAGAAAGAAGGTGACTGTTCAAGGCATCTAAGCAAGACCACCGCGGTTTTGCCGTTTCAACTTGAAATTCACTTAAAGGGGTTACACTGCTCCCGCTCTAGATTATCCCCAGAATAAAAGATTAAAAGACCAAGGGATTAACTTCTTAACTTCTTCTCGCTGGAAGTAAAGTCTTTATTATCACCTATTCACATGGGAAAGGGCCACGTGGTACTCAATTCAAGGGATTAATTATTATTCTTAGCTACCCTTTAATTAGTTTAATCTTGTACATTAAATTAAGATGACAGTGTTGTAGTTCCCCACGTATGGGATATGTTAGATTACAATATCATTCTCATGTTTTCATGGTTCCCCCAAAAAAGAGAAGTTTTGGATTACCAATGGAAGAAGCTAGCCTAGCTCCCTTGTTTCATACATTATTAAGGTGCACTTCCTCATATATTATGGACCAACCTCTATTTGTTGAAATAAAAACACAAAATACATAGCTGTAGTCTACAAGAGTAGACCACTTATCATTTTCCCTTTTTCCTTTCTATTTTTCACTGATATAGCTAAAGCCTAAACAATCGGCATTGTGGTTGGTGGTGAACGTCGCCACCTCCGTGATAGGCCCTCCAAAATTCTTAGAAACCATGTACGTACTCATTGCTTAATTGCCAAGCAATGAGATTACTAGCTAACCTTGAAAGTGGAATTTAACTTGTCATTTTGTTATTGGTTTGCCAAAGTTATTTACTTAATTTAATGCAAATTCATGAATACTATATCAGTTTAGGCACTACGTCACGACTAAGGATCCATATCTCCGATTATAGCTATTTCTACATGTATAATTAGTTTAATTCTGTATCATAAGTTTAAAAACGCGTAATCAAAAAAACGATAAATTTATAATACTTATATACATGCTTCTGTTGAAGCAAACGAAAATATGTGTGATTTTCACACTGTCTTTGTAAATTTATTACTAATTCATTACTACTAGAAAATGGAGTACATGTCGTGAATTAATTGGGTTGAAAATATATTCGAAGTTTTCATGATTAAACTCAAAACCTCGAAATTAAGATCATTATCGAAGAGAAGAAATGCTAGGGTTAGGGCTAATGGCAGCTTAATGTGGACCCCTACTTTGACCTAGCTAATATGGGGCCTGCAGAGACATTGGAATATATTAGCTCATAGGAAGCTAGCAAACTAGGGCAAATGACAAAAGACAGCTGGTGCATGGCGAGTGAGCCACAGCCGTCCAAGTAGACGATAATGGTTGGGCATTATCTATGTGTGAACAAAACCACCCAGTCAGTCAGATTCAGGTCAGGCTTACCGGTAACGTTGCCGGTTGGAGGATCGAGTGGTGACGTTGAGAGGTGTGGCAAGTTTATAAGCGAAGTGTCATACCGTCATGCGTGCAAATCAACAGCCTTTTATCATAACCTGGACTGGAAGAGATTATAAAATTAAAGCGAAATACTACAGACACCTCATTTCCTCATAGTTTAATTCGACGAGCATTCGTAAGCATCTACCAAGGGTTGGAAGGTTGGAATTTTAAAGACCCCCGATGAGTCATGGACTCATGTATAGTTAATTTAGTTTTTAATTTTCTGTTAATTAATAATTGGGGTGGTGTTATAATAATAATGTGTCTGCTTCACATGGCAGGATGGTAGCTAGGGATTCTTGTGGGAAGACAAAAGGCCTGGAGAGAACTGCACAGAGAATCCCAGTTCAATTTTGTTTTGGAGTGAGAGAGACTAATTAAGCTTGTCATGCAACAACGTGGGGCAAGTGTTTGTCTATATATCTTGCTCTGATAGTCTGATCTGATCAAAGCCAGTCCATCAATAATGGTCGATCTAGCAAACTAAACTATAAAATGAATTTTTTGTTTTAGGAATGGACCACTCAAAAGCTTAGGACCTTCTTGTTAAGAAGTCCCCCAATATTATAGAACTGGTCCAAACTCCAGAGAAGTCAGTGAAGATGTTATATAATTATCTGGTTTTTTAAAGATGTAAAAACAGAAGAAATTAAATACCACATGAGCAACTTGTCTAAAATGTAAATTGGGTCATTATATATAGCTATCTAGCTAGCTGTTTGTTTGTATAAAATTACAGCACTATTGCTAGTAGCACTTAATCATTACTTATCAGCACCTTGATTTTTCAATTAATTCCTATTTCATGTAGAGTTCTGTTAATTTAATTAGAACAATATTGTGCAATGCAAGTTTAATTCATGCATGCATAAATGACCTTTAACCGTCGCCTAAATGGTTTTCATCATGTTAGTAGTTAGTTGCATTCGTACAATTTTACATATAGATGTCGATAATTGATTGGAGTCTAAACATATACTCTATTAGTAGACTATCGTTCATTTAATCATTTTGAATCTTGTTTGTGCAAATTAATTAGAATTTTCTTTTCAAAAAATTAATTAGAATTTCTCGGACTAAAAATATAGCTGGTAATTTTCAAGTTCTCATTTTTCACCTATTGTTTAGTGAGTGATACAGTATGAGCATGTGCTTCACAAATAGATAGAAAGTTATAAGAAAATAATAAGAAAATAGCTAGTGAGGAGACAAGGATCGATGGAAACACTGGTCTTTTGAAGAAACTTCAAAGCCAAAACTCTTGAAGTCTTGAAGTGCCCTTAGAGAGGGAATGAGAGAAACTAGTGGTAGAGATTCTCAATATGTCTCATCAAACTATAATGTATGAGGACGGTGATTCCCTCAATCATTATTGGCCCATTATACATATACTTTCAAAATTCTAATCAAAAGCCACCTTCTCTTCCCCACAGTATCATCCTCAAAACACTACTTAATTTTCTATTTCAAAATTATGTATACACAACGATAGAGAGAGACGTCTGGAGTAAATCAAAGAATTCCCCGACTTCGATATGAAGGCCATAAATTGTCCTATCAAATTACATGATGTTAATTATTATGATCTATGTTGATGATGATGATGTTACTTGTTTAGCACCATCTCTGATCTTTGAACTAGTCATGACTGAACATTAGACTCCAAAAAGGAACCCAACTTTTAGACCAAAGCAGAAGGCATTTTATCTGACCTCTAAAAACACAATTACCAACTAATTAATTAAACCTTATGTAACATACTCCGTCAGGAACTCAGATTAATCTAACTCCAACCCTTGTCCATCATCCCAACATGTGGCATCTCACCCCAGTTTATAAGCCTCACTTTCATCACAATCACCTTTTATTTTTGTTACAATCATAATCCCCCTTCTAACTCCGTACTCATAAATTATAACCTTTTTATCTTGAAAAAAAAAATCTTAATTAGTTAATTAATCATACTAAAAAATTCCTTGATAAGTTCATCTGCTGAACTATTGAAAGCCTCAGCATTATCTTTAATTATTAATTTGTGGTTTACCCAAAAAATATTCTTAGTCTGATAGAAAAGTTGTTACCATAAACAATTCAATACTTCGGGAAAATTAGAATGGCTTCTGAAATAGTTGAAAAATGCAAAGGAACCCACAAACAATTACTAGAACAGCAATTAGACATCGTATGCATGGCCAGAGATCGATCGATGTTCCATGGTGATGGCCAAAGTCTACCGGTGCATGTTGACTTTGAACAAAATGTTTCCACATCATACCAGAGCATTAAGGAAATTAAACATCTCTCATATAACCATCGATCACCAGAAAATATATAGCATCTTAATATTGTACTAGCTGCTACCTAGCGCAACTCCTAAATAATGCTAATATATATGTAACATTCCTTCACCGTATTGTTGGTTGGTGGCTGATAAAGTAATCGTAGGAGATAAAGTATCAAACAATCGCCTTCTTCTTATCTATTTGTTTCAAGTAAAATAAGGGATTAGGTTATTTCTCAGTGAAGGTCTAACAAACGTAGGGCCACAGGCCCAATTCGTGAGAGTCGTGTGTGTGTGCACGGAGCCGTTCAGAAGCGGACGTCCGCACATATGCAAAAGTGCGAACGTCCATCCTCATGCCTCGATCAGGGGTCGTTGGCGGCGTTGCTGTTGCCAGCACTGAACCAAGTCTCGATATCGAGCCTCTTCTTGCTACTGGACTCGTTAATGAAG